>NC_133648.1:7166181-7471078 GCF_009905375.1 Apium graveolens | reverse complement strand
TTTAAAATACTTCATGGAAATATAAACAGCTCAAAACTTTTATATAAACTAAAATTGATCACTCCATTAGATCCGTCTCGGAAAAACGAATCCAACGGTATATTGCACGCCCAAAACGGAGTTACGAAACTCCCAGAAAATCAAATTTAATGTGGACAGTCGGGCTGTAACGCATTACAGGAACGCGTTACAAGCCCTGTAACGCATTCCGGTGATGCGTTACAACCCTTTTAACCAATTAAAAGGTGTAACGCATTCCGTGAATGCGCCACAGGGTGTAACGCATTCCCGGAATGCGCGACACCCCCCCTTCTGCGTGCGCTGCACGCGCCGGTCATAACAGCCGCCGTTTCTCTCGATCGCCGCGTGCGCCTGACATTCTTTCTGCCATGTCTGTCTTCTTGCTTTGCTTTTCCGTGCAGCAACAAACAGTACAGCAGATGCATATGCATAATACAAACATATATATATATATATATGATTATTTAATTACGAATTATTAATGATACAACTTCAAAAATTCATAATAAAAAATCTATACATCATAAAATTATGAAAAAAATACCCAGACGATCTACAACACTTGTAGAACCCAGATCAACATTCAAAATTATTCTGAAAAATGATTTCTCATCAGACAAAATTAATCCATGATATAACTTGTAAAAATCATAATTAATTCATACAAGCACATAAAAATCTGAAATTTTTACCACAGATCTATATGCATACAACCTATGCTCTGATACCAATGTTGGATTTTAATCGCAGCGGGGCATGGTAAAACACTTTTACACATACAAAATCCAAATTAAAAGCATATAAATCGTGGTAAAAACGTAGGGATCGATTACTAACCTTTAATATGCGATCCAAAAGCAACGTTCGGAGATCCTTAGCAGCTGCTCCTCAAACGTGAAGTACTCCACCGGTATCCACCAAGAAAACGACGTTAAGGAAGAGGAGGTGGAGAGAATTTGGTTTTCTAAAAACTTTTTGGGTTTTTGGGTTAACATAAACATAGGGTTTATAATAGTATATTTATAGGCAAAATTTTCAGCTGAAATTTTCTCATAAATATTATTATTATTATCCCATTTATTATTCTCATTAATAATTAAAACACCTTTTAATTATTAATCCTTTTTCTAAACACTTTAGAAATAATTCTCTCTCTTGATTTAATTTCCATAAATTAAATCCTTAATTAATAATATTAAGAACTTTTCTTAATTAATTTATAATCAATTAAATCTCATTTAATCAATTATTAAATTTGCCAATTAATTATTTATTTCATAAATAAATAATTATTAGCCATTATTAATTAATTCCTCCACCATTAAATCATTCCCTTTTTATGGTGTGACCCTGTAGGTTCAATATTAAGCCGGTAGTAGAAATAAATAATAATAAAACTATTTTATCATTATTTATATAAATTCTCTAATTTATTAAATATGATTAATTAATTAATCACATTTATTCTACATCGTGAGGGATACTTCTCAGCATATCGCGACTATCCAGATAATATGAATTCACTGCTTAGAATACCAAGAACCTATTCAGTGAATAGTTACCGTACAATAAACTCCTTCTACCCTACAATATCCCGATTAAATACAAGGCATGGATCTCGTGTCAAGCCTATCTAATTCAATCACTTGCTTACCATTTACTATGATTAGTTCTATGTAAATTAGAAACTCCTTTCTAATTTCATTCACTCTGGCCAGAGATTCCTGAACTAGCATAAGTGGATCAGCCTTGAACATTCGCTTCCTTCAATGGAAGGGGTAGATCCTTTATTGATCATACACTATCTTCGTGTACAAATTCCTATACCCAGTAGAGCCCTAATAATTGTCCCTGGAGACTAAGAACTAAACCAAAGCATAGTTCAGTGTACACAAGATGACTATGATGACCTCAAGTCTAAGGATACTTGTACAACTATCACTATGTGAACAACTGCTGACACGTGAGTGAACTCCATCAGTTGTTCAGCTGGGCGAGTCATGTTCAGTGAACTTATTCTATAATAAGCACCTACATACTAGCTATAGTGTCACCACACAAATGTCTATGAGAACAGACATCCTTCATAATGAAGCAAGCATAGTATGTACCGATCTTTGCGGATTATTAATTATCAGTTAGTAATCCTACGACCAGGAACTATTTAAGTTTAGAGTTATCATCTTTTAGGTCTCACTATTATGATCTCATCATAATCCATAAAAAGCTTTACTCTAAACTATGGTATATCTTATTTAAACACTTAAATAGATAAAGCCCGGAATAAAAACAAAACAAGTCTTTTATTAATATCAATGAAATCAAAATAGATTACATACAAGTTATTCCTAAATCCTCATACATAATTGGACTTAGGACATATTCCTTTCAGTGGGGTCCTTGGAGCTGAGAACTCATGAATGATCCCATTTTCTTCACGAAACAACCTCATGGTAGTATTCCTGAACTCAGTTCCATTGTCACTCCTGATATTCCTTACTTTAAAATATGGATGGTTGTTGACTTGCTTGATATGATTGATAATGATTTCACTAGCTTCATCATTTGATCCAAGAAAATAGGTCCATGAAAACTTTGAGAAATCATCTACAATCACTAGGCAATATCTTTTCCTTGAAATTGACAATACATTGACTGGTCCAAAAAGATCCATGTGTAGCAGTTGTAATGGTTCATCAATTGCTGATTCAAGCTTTTTACTGAATGATGCTCTCTTTTACTTTCCTTTCGGACAAGCATCACACAGTCCATCCCTTGAGAATTCCACTAGAGGTATTCCTCTAACTAAGTCCTTTTTGAGTAGATCATTCATTGTCTTGAAGTTCAAATGGGACAGCTTCTTATGCCATAGCCAACTTTCATCTTGACTTGCTTTGCTGAAAAGACAAGTAATTGATTCTGCATCTGTAGAGTTAAAGTCAGCCAAATACACATTCCCTTTTCTAACTCTAGTTAGAACCACTTTGTTGTCCTTTTTACTGGTGACAACACATGATTCAGAATTCAAGGAAACAGTATTCCCTCTGTCACATAGTTGACTGATGCTCAATAGATTGTGTTTGAGACCATCAACTAATGCAACATCATCAATGATGACATTTTCCTTTGAAATCAAGCCATATCCCATAGTGAACCCTTTGCTGTCATCTCCAAAGGTTATGCTAGGGCCAGCTCTCTCCTTGAACTCTATGAGCAGGGTGAAATCTCCTGTCATGTGCCTTGAACAACCACTGTCCAAGTACCATAGATTCCTTCTTTTTCCCTGCACACAACAAAATCAAATCAAGTTGATTTTGGTACCCAAGTTTCCTTGGGTCCAGCCTTGTTAGTCTTTTTCCTAGACTTCACACTTCCTGTACCTTTTGACTTAGGTAACCTTGAGTCAACCTTGATCTCAGATGTAGTTGGTTGAAGTGTAGGGTTAATCACAGAATCATTTAGCATATTTGATTGAATTTGATAAGGCTTAGATTGTGCAAACATATTATTTAACATAGGCATGTTGTATGGCATTTGAGGCATACTAAATGCAGCAAAATAAGGATTATTAATATATGGCATGTTTGCAAAATGTGCATGTGGATTTTGTTGAGACATAACAGGCATAACATGCAGTGGTGACATAGACATGCTAGGCATGGAAGGAGTTAAAGGCATGGGAGCATTCTTAACAGATTTGCAGTTAGCAGAGAGATGATTAACACTACTACAATGCACACAACTTTTTCTAGGAGCATACTTATCAGGTGTGTAATTGTTGTATTTGTTAATCCCTACCTTCCCATTTCTATTAGATTTTCTTTTAGTTTCCTTTTTATCCTCAACCAACTTAAGCCTATTTTTCAACTGATCTAAAGTCATGTGTCCTATATTCACCTTACTGGCATCTTTGGATGTGCTAGCTTCTTCTTTGACAAAGTTCTTGGAAGTTGAACCAAACTTCTTACTGATGTTTTTCAAATTATTCCTTTTAGAATCATTTGCCTGTTTTAATTGATGAGCCTTCAATGGATGCTCCTTTTCTTCCTTCAACGGATGACTTTCGTCATCCGTTGATTCCACATCCGTTGACAATCCATAAATTAATTTTATTTCCTTTTTGTTTTTCTTCCAGGCATTCTCACAGAGTGATTCAATTCCTTGAACCTTAATAATTTGAGCACTAACATCCCTAGATGTTTTACAGGCCTTGATTACCTCTTACTCACGTTCTAGTTGTCTAAAAAGAACTTCTACTTTCTTAACAGACTCTTCTAGTTCACTCTCAACAGATAAGCATTTGATTTTAATCTTTTCAAGCTCAATTACCTTACCTTCTAACACAACATTCCTATCACTTAAAACAAATTATTCTCTTTAATTCTTCTATTCTCTTTATCCAGTGATTTAAGGGAAACATGTAAATGATATAATTCATTGAACATATCATTTATAGCTTTATTGCATTCATTTTTAGAAAGCTGAGAGAGGTCAGTAGTGATTACCTAGTTGCTTGATGAACTAGTTTCATTTTCATCAGAATTAGCCATCAGGGCTAAATTGACATACTCCATATCATCATCTTCATTGGCTCCATCAGGTGCCCAGTCATTTTCTTGAGTCAGAAAAGCCCTTTCCTTTTGTTTGAGCAATTCGAAATATATTTTTTTTTAATCCACTTGCTAAAATTTCTTCTTTTCAGAAGTTGGCTTTCTGCACTCACTTGCAAAGTGTCCACTTGTGCCACTGTTATAACACTTGAACTTAGATTTGTCCACCATGTTCTTGTTTGGCTTAGTGGCTCTAGTGTTTTTCTTGAATTTCATTTTTGCAAACCTTCTGGACAGAAAAGCCAGATGTTCATCAATATCATCAGAGTCATCTTGACTGGAATTGACTTCAACCTCAGCTGCTTTCTTCTTTCCCTTGCTTGATTCTGATTTGCTTGTGCCAATTTTGATACTTGGCATTGTCTTTTCTTTATTCCTGGCTTCAGTTTTCTCATTTTCAGCTACAAGTGCAACTGATACACCTTTTCTCTTTTCCTTCTCCAACAGCTCATCTTGCTCCATCTCAAGTTCATAGGTCTTCAAAATTCCATATAATCTTTCAAGTGTGAAGTCCTTATAATCTTGAGAATTCCTTAGTGAAACAGTCATAGGCTTCCATTCCTTTGGTAGAGACCTCAGAAATTTTAAGTTGGAATCCTTGACTTGGTACACTCTGCCATACAACTTCAATCCATTCAACAGTTCTGAAATCTGTTGAAGGTATCATTTAATGATTCTCCTTCTTCAGAATGAAAATATTCATATTATTGAATGAGAAGCTGCATTTTGTTTTCTCTAACTTGTTCAGTACCTTCACAGATAAGTTGCACAGTATCCCAAATTTCCTTAGCAGTTTGGCTGTTAATGACATTATCAAACATATCTTTGTCTAGGCCATTAAACAGAATGTTCATGTCCTTCTTGTCCTTGTGAACCTCTTCAATATCTTCATCAGTCCATTCTGCTTTTGGCTTGGGAATTGACTGTCCAACAACAACTGTGGCAGTGGCAGCTGTGGCCACCTTGTGAGGGATGTGAGGACCATTCTCAATGCAGTTGATGTAGCTTTCATCTTGAGAGAGAAGATGTAAATGCATCTTCACTTTTCAGTGATGATAATTATCTCTTTCCAGGATTGGAATTTTCACTCCAATATCCTTCTTACTCATGTTGTTAGTAAAATAGATCTTTAAACTCTTTGTATGTCAAGAGCTTGCTCTGATACCAATTGTGATTCCCAAGGAACTAACAATGAGATTTACAAAAGGGGGTTGAATGTAAATCTCAAAACGTTTTCAAGTTTTGAGCAATTTTAAAAGCTAAGTGTATGATGAACAGATGTGTGAATTGCTTTGAGCAGGTGCAGACAAATGTATATTCAAGACACAAATGTAAAGAATACAAAGGCTTTTAAAAACTTTTCTGGTGGATTTGTTGTTCCACCAGAGATGTGTATTTCTAGAAAATCTGTGATACAAAGAATTGATCACAGCTGCTTCCTAGTACAAACTAGATGATTTTCTCTCTATGTTTTTCTAAACAGCTCTGGAAAATTCACACCTAATTACTAGCTGCAACTTGGTTTATATATCACCAAGTTTACAAGTGAAGACAAAGATAAAATATAATTATAAAATAGTTCTTCACATGTTTCTTCTTCATTTCTCTATCCAATGCAATCTAAGATAATCTGTGAATCTTTGAATACTTCCTTGTTTGCACCAGAATGGAAATGATGCTTTTTCTTGATTCCTCCAAGAGGCTACCACATTCCAATTGTCTCTATCAACCCATGTGCCTCTGTCAGCTTATGAATTGTCACTATCAACTGCTATGGAACTAAGCATCCGTTGAAGCTTTCATCCGTTGATGGCTTTATCCGTTGATGCTTTAGTGACATCCGTTGATGCTTTAACAGTTGAAGCTTTATCCGTTGATGCACTCATCCGTTGATGGATGTTATCCGTTGAAGCTTTAGAGACATCCGTTGAAGCTTTATTTCTCATCCGTTGAAGGCCTTTAATCTATCAGTTGATACTACTTCATTTATACAAAATTACAAGGCATGAAATATTTACAATTAGCCCCCCTATTTGCATATCCACTAGTAGTCAACATGACTTATAATTTCCCACAACTTCTAAGAATTATAACTTGAATGCAGAGACTGAAATATGCTACAATACTAAACTTATTTCTAAGTAAAGCTACTCCATCAACGGATAGCCAAGATAGTCTTATCCGTTGAGGCTACAAACACTAGATTTCTACTTAAGTGTTTTGTTTAACTTATCATCAAACTAATAGATATATTCCTAACATGGTTTGACGCGCATTTAAAGGCTCCTGTATATTATAGTTTCATAAATTATTTTTAAGAAAAAATTCTTCTGAATAAAGATTAAATGTTTATATTTTTATCAAAAAATGAAAAATTTGAAAATAAGTTACGAAGATATAATGCATATGCATCGTAAAATGCGTGCCAGACAATGAAAAAAGTGTAAAGAAATTAGAGGGACAAATGGAGTATAAGAGATGCTGAAGAAGAAACCAAAAGGTATCCCCTTCCTTATATATTCTTTATGTGGAAGGATTAAGTTCAATGTTAAGAAGAAATGAAAAATGAGGAGTGATTGATGGATATAAAATTGCTCGGGGAGCCCCTCCCATATCCCATTTATTGTTTATAGATAACTGCTACCTATTCTTTAAGGCAACATGTCCTGAAGCAACAACTATTAAGAACATCTTATTAAGGTATGAGCTAGTTTCAGACCAAGCTGTTAACTTCAATGAGTCGAGTATCATGTTCAGTTCGAACACTCCGCAGCAGAATTGAAGGTTGATTTGTGGAGTTTTAGAGGTAAATAAAGTCCATAAACCTAGAAAATACTTGGGATTTCCAGTGTAATGGGCAGAAAGAAAACTGTTGCGTTTAAGAATCTAAGTGATCGTGTAGAGGAAAGACTACATGGGTGATCAAATAAGTTATTGTCTAAGGGAAGTAAAATAATTTTGTTAAAAATTGTGGCACGTTTTGTAAGTCATATATTATAGCCTATTTGTATATTCGAGGATTCAACTCAACTCAAATAAGAATGTGATAAGTAAATAGTGGAACTACCGTCAAAGAGATCTCGCAAAGTAATATCTGTCAAAGGATTCAGAAACAAGGTTCATCTACAGACTTGAGGAATTAATTCACTGGAAGAAGTTCAAGAAATTGATCATGCCTCAGTGATATAAATCAAGAGTGTGGATTTAATCAAGTGACAGAGATCTCGTCCGAGTATCATTAATTACAAGGATTTAATCTGAAGAAAATCAAAGTATCAAAGTCAAGACATGAAGAAACGTCACGGAAGTTAGTCACTCATGAACCAGACAGCACATCGAGTGTCAACGTTGAAGTGGTGGAATTGATTCATAATTCTCAGTGATTTTTAGAAGATATTCAGAAGATTGGTTGCTGCTCAGGGTTAGTATTAATTCTCTATTAATTAATTAAGTCATATAATTTAATTAAGAAAATAAATTATATCTGCAAAGATTAATTTATTGATTAATTGAATTAATTGATTAATTAATTCAGAATTAATATTAAGGTTTTTCAGAATTTTAATTGATTTAAAAACTGTTATTAATTCAACAAAACAACTGATTGTATCAGTATGACAATCGGTATGACAATCAATAGTCATACCGAAAGTCATGCTAATTCAGTTGATTGTCTTATCAGAATTATTATTAGATTAAAATCTGTTATTTATTCAGTAAGACAATCTGGTTTGAACTAATATGACAATCGGTATGACAATCAATAGTCATACCGAAAGTCATTGTAGTTCAATCAGATTGTCTTGCTAGTTCAATCCATTGTCCTACCGAAAGTCTTGCCAGCTGTAGGATTGTCATTCCAGTGCAATTCAATTCTGTTGAATGAATTAAAAAGATAGAGAAGCAGCCAAAAGAAATAATAATCCAATCAAGAACACAGAACTCGAGAACAAAGAAAAAGAAGCAGACACAAATATTTCATCTCATCTGCAAAACTTCAAGATCAATTTCTAGATTGTAAAGTTAAATCCAATCAACTAGAAATCTTTATCTTGTTCTTGTGTAACAATCTAGCGGATCAAAATCCCTAGAACTTAATCTCAAATCGCTTTTAGCATTTGATTCTAATTATTGCAAAAATAGAAAAAGTTCATGTCGAATTTATTCTAGATTTGTGATAATTGATTTGAGATTAATACCTTGTAATCGATACAGTTGTTGTAACACCTTTCAAGTTTAATAATATTTTTATTTAACTTGAATTTTGTTTCACATTTTTTATTCCGCATTTATTCGATTATTTGGTACTGTTTGTATTCAACCCCCCTTCTACAAACACATTGGGACCTAACAATTGGTATCAGAGCCTTCTGATTAACGAACAAATCAAGATCCTAGACTTTTGTGATTTTTCAACTCCTTGAATTTTTATTTATTCAAAAATTCATAATGACTTCACATAAAGTTGGAACCGTTAATATTCCATAATTTGATAAAGAGAATTATATCATGTGGAAGAAGAAGATGCTATTATTTTTACAAGTTGCAAATCCCAAATATTCAAACTTGTTAAAGAAGGGTATAAAAACTCCGATGGTTATTGAACCGGAGGTAATAATAGATGGTGTGATGACTACTAAAGCTAGAACCTATCCAAAAGAGCCCGAAGATTTTACTCCTGCTGAGAAGGAAGAAGCCTCCTTGGATGCCAGCCTTCAATTAATATTAATTGATTCCCTTGATCCCTTGATGAACAGACATGTGATGAACTGTAAAAATTCTAAACACATGTGGGAAACTATTGAGGTAATTAATGAAGGCACAGAGGAAGTTAGGGAGAACAAGTTGGAAATCCTAACCTCTGAATATGAACATTTCAAATCAAATCCAGGAGAAGGAATTACTGAAGTGTTTGAGAGGTACAATACGTTGATCAATAACCTGAGCATCAATGGAAAGTATTATTCAATCAGGGAGGTCAACAAAAAGTTCCTTTTAACACTGCCAGCTCATCTTGAACATAGAATCACTGCCATTAGAGAAGCTAGAGATCTGAGTGAGATTTCTTTGGACAGGCTCTATGGAGTGTTAAAAACCTATGAGTTGGAGCAGATTCAACAGAAGGAAGTCTACGGGAAGGATATAATGGTCAGCACATCTACTGCACTTGTAGCTGAAGGTCAACAACAATAACAATCTCAACAGTTAGAAAGAATGGTACAGTTTTCCAAGGGTGAGGAAAATGAGTTAGTAGCAGAATATGATCCTCCTACTACAAATCAATCAAGTGATGATTTTTATTCCTTGGAAGAGCTGGAGCAATTGGAAGACGAATCAATGGCCCAAATTGTCAAGAGATTCTCTAATGTCAGATTCAGGAGGAATCCCAAGCTTAAGTACAAGTCCAACTACAACAAATTCCCGAAAGGTGGATCTTCATCCTCTAACACCAGCAGTGGTGGGTACAAAACAGGGATGGTTGATCGAAGCACCATTAGATGCTATAACTGCAATGAGTTGGGACACTTTACCACAGAATGTAGGAAGCCAAAGCAAGTAAGAAAGAACTCTGAAAGGGCTTATCTGGCAAAGGGAAGAAGCTGGGATGATACTGACAGTGAAGATAAAGAAGAAGGAAATCTTGCTCTTATGGCTATTGATGGAAAGGCTTCATCGTCAAGAATAGAGGTAAAACTTTCTGATGCTGAAATGGTTTATCATCTAAGAGGTAACTTAGATTGTGCACGTCGTGATAATGAACTGTTAAGTTTACAGATCACAGACCTTGAGAAAGAGGTCAATGAATTAAGACTTGTGCACATTAATCAAGACAAATTAAAAGAACAGGTATCTTTTCTAGAGAATAGAGTTGACTGTTATAGAAAACTCGAAACTATTCTCAAAGACAAGATCACCGGTCTTGAGACTAAGGTTAGAGCCTACTTCAATTCTTGTTCGAAGGCTAAAGAGTTCTACAGTAAGCAAGCTGTTAATCAAACATCTAGAATAGGTTATGATTATAATGCTGCTATTGGAGAATTAGGCATAAACTCCCCTCCTCATGTCTGTGCTAAAGGGAGGGAAGTACCACATGTGCTTAAGGGTGTTGATGAACCCCTCTATAAAGCATCAATTGCTGAACCATTTGATGCGACCTCTTCTGTTATTCAAGAAGAAATACGTGCTGAGGATCATGCTAATGAGAAGATTGTTTCCAAGTCAAGTGAGTCGAAAGTTCCAGTCAAATTTGTGAAAGCAACTGAGACTAACTTAGACACACATGAGTTGGATAACAAAAATGCCATGTCTACCATGCATAAATTGCCTGCTGTTAATCACTCTCATAAAGCATGTGGTGTTTCTAATTGTATGTCTTGTGCTTTTAATATGATTTATGCTTATTTTAATGGTAAGCATGTGTCTAATGATAAGACTACTCCTCATCAGCAAGTGAATAACAAGAAACATGATAGGTCTAAGACTGCTAGTCCTTCTAAGGCTAGAAAGGAGACATTTGTGCCTAAGCTTAAACAGAAATTTGTTAAGGCTGTTTATAAGGTCAAATGTTCAGTCATTGAGGATGTTGAGACCATTAAAATTAAAAATGTTGTTTTGCCTGACAAAGGACAATTCTACAAGTGTGCCGGGCCCAACCAAGTTTGGGTTCCGAAGAAGGTCTAATCCATTTGTAGTGCAGGGCATTAAACAGGTGTAACCGGTAGTGTGGATTCTTGACAGTGGATCATCAAGACATATGACCGGAGATAGAGCCCTGCTATCAAATGTGGTTGAGAAAGCTGGCCCCCTGGTTACCTTTGGAGATAACAGCAAAGGTTTATCTGAGGGATATGGCTGTTTGCAAGCTGGTAATATTATCATTGAACTTGTAAATAGTTTCTATATTTTTGCAATATTTATATAAGTTTTTATTTGTATTTTCTGTAATTGTAAATGTTGTATGATATATGAAATTGAATGCTGATATCTTGTTGATAGATATTTGGTATTTAATTCATTGATATTTGTTTTTATTATTATTATTTGTATTATATTATTTTTTATTATTTTATTTTTATTTTATTTTAAATATTATGCAACATAACAATTAGTATCTAAAGTACTTGACAAGTATCGGTCAATGATATGTTGTTAACATTATGTTGCAGATATTTGTAAGCTTTTGATATGAATGAGAATTACTTAGACTTTACCCTAAGTGATCAATGTTTTATCAAAAAAAAAAAAACTCATTCATATTGAAATACAAAATCAAACTTCTTTCTACATTATTGATTTCTTATTTCATGTAAAATCTTTTGAAATCACTATTGTACATCATTATCTCTATAGTGCCATATATTCTGTGTTACAGGTTCAGTCTCCAATGACTTTCTTTCATTGACAGTCATGAGGTTGAAAACCCACAACGTGTATCCCAGACTGTAAAGACAAACATTGCCTTTACAGGTGTTAGGAGAGGATACTGATCCAAAAGCCATATGTCAGTGGTCAGTGTCTACCTCCCCAGGCTTAAATCCCCTGGATGCATACGCGGATAGTGGATCTGACATAGGCGCAGATCGGAAACTTGTTGATAATGATTCAGATATTACCTGATGAGTCACAAGGAAATGTCTTCACAGACATTAGAAGGGAACTTTGATCTTTATGCTAAATTCGATGGATCATTGTTTACCTTCCCAGAATTCAAATCTGGAACCCTAAAAGGGAAACTAGCAACTTGTAAATTATGACTCAGATTCATCTGACGAGTTTAACAAGGATTGGGATTTGTGAACTCCCATTGCACCACCTGTGACCTCCTTAAGGATGGCTAAGGTGATTTTCCTTGCAGGTACAGCTGGAATATGGAGCTATGAGAGGAGTGATACACTTGTGAGAAAGAGTGTAAACACGAGTGGAGAGAAGAGTGAAACATATGTGAGGTACACTAAACAGAATCACACACTCACAATGAGGAAGAAAGAGAAACTACTTGTTATTTCTTTTCCAACCAAGTGGAATATGAGAACTCCTTCAGACAACGGCATACATTCCTTCACTAAGGGGGAGATAAAAGCTTAGGTAATAGTTTGAAGGATTCCTCAACTAAGGGGGAGAAATTGCAGGGAGTAAGAAAAAGGTAAAGAACATGTACACTACACCACACCATTGTTGTTTATAACTGCGGATCCTATTGTACGGGAGAGGTGGTAAAACACAAGGTGATTTCCTAGTGATAAGGGAAGAAGCTGTTTTCTAAATGAGGAGTACCATTGGTTTTTATCTGCGGATCCTATTGTACGGGAGAGGTGGTAAACGAAGGTGATCTTCTTTAATCAGTTGATTCTCATAGGGGGAGAAGCAAGAGAGATATTGGCTTCTCAACAGGAAATGTGGTTGTACAAATGAAGATGGAACTACTTGAAGATATGTTCAGTCTAGAGGAACATCTACTTGGAATCTGGAAAATGTTAAATCTAGTCCAGAACTTTTCTACTATTTACTTTGCATTTCTTTTCATATCTTTTTCTTATTTGTTAGTTGAGTTATCCTCTAGGTATTTGTGTGTTATTGTCTAACAAACAAATAGGGGGAGATTGTAAGTCATATGTTATAGCCTATTTGTATATTCGAGGATTCAACTCAACTCAAATAAGAATGTGATAAGTAAATAGTGGAACTACCGTCAAAGAGATCTCGCAAAGTAATATCTGTTAAAGGATTCAGAAACAAGGTTCATCTACAGACTTGAGGAATTAATTCACTGGAAGAAGTTCAAGAAATTGATCATGCCTCAGTGATATAAATCAAGAGTGTGGATTTAATCAAGTGACAGAGATCTCGTCAGAGTATCATTAATTACAAGGATTTAATCTGAAGAAAATCAAAGTATCAAAGTCAAGACATGAAGAAACGTCACAGAAGTTAGTCACTCATGAACCAGACAGTACATCGAGTGTCAACGTTGAAGTGGTGGAATTGATTCATAATTCTCAGTGATTTTTAGAAGATATTCAGAAGATTGGTTGCTGCTCAGGGTTAGTATTAATTCTCTATTAATTAATTAAGTCATATAATTTAATTAAGAAAATAAATTATATCTGCAAAGATTAATTTATTGATTAATTGAATTAATTGATTAATTAATTCAGAATTAATATTAAGGTTTTTCAGAATTTTAATTGATTTAATATCTGTTATTAATTCAACAAAACAACTGATTGTATTAGTATGACAATCGGTATGACAATCAATAGTCATACCGAAAGTCATGCTAATTCAGTTGATTGTCTTATCATAATTATTATTAGATTAAAATCTGTTATTTATTCAGTAAGACAATCTGGTTTGAACTAATATGACAATCGGTATGACAATCAATAGTCATACCGAAAGTCATTGTAGTTCAATCAGATTGTCTTGCTAGTTCAATCCATTGTCCTACCGAAAGTCTTGCGAGTTGTAGGATTGTCTTTCCAGTGCAATTCAATTTTGTTGAATGAATTAAAAAGACAGAGAAGCAGCAGAAAGAAATAATAATCCAATCAAGAACACAGAACTCGAGAACAAAGAAAAAGAAGCAGACACAAATATTTCATCTCATCTGCAAAACTTCAAGATCAATTTCTAGATTGTAAAGTTAAATCTAATCAACTAGAAATCTTTATCTTGTTCTTGTGTAACAATCTAGCGGATCAAAATCCCTAGAACTTAATCTCAAATCGCTTTTAGCATTTGATTCTAATTATTGCAAAAATAGAAAAAGTTCATGTCGAATTTATTCTAGATTTGTGATAATTGATTTGAGATTAATACCTTGTAATCGATAAAGTTGTTGTAACACCTTTCAAGTTTAATAATATTTTTATTTAACTTGAATTTTGTTTCACATTTTTTATTCCGTATTTATTCGATTATTTGGTACTGTTTGTATTCAACCCCCCTTCTACAAACACATTGGGACCTAACACGTTTAATTACTAATTTTCTGATGAATCTATTCCTAGTGCAAATGAGAGGAGATTTAAAGGAAAATGAATGACTTTTGGTTGGGAAACGGAGGTAGTGGCAAATTAGTTAGATGAATGGCGTGAGAGAGAATGTGTTATAAAAAAGAAGATGGTGGATTTGGGTTTAAAGAGTTATGTAAATTTAATTTGGTAATGCTCGCTAAACAGGGGTGAAGGTTATCAAATAATGATAATTACCTTATTTCTAGCCTTAGAAGGACAAGGTTAACATATTTGTGTTAAGAGTGAAGTCTTCTGCTCTAAACTTGTTAACAGAATGGAGATGAGTGAATCGGGATGATTAACATGATAAAGGGGTGTTAATTGTGATACCTCGGAGCTGGAGTTAACCACCACATAATTGGGTGAAGATTAACCTTGATGCAATAATTTTTAAAGATGATCAAATGTAATGGATTGGTAAGTGTAATTAGAGATGAACATAGCACATTTTTAGGGGCTAGAAGTAAGAGAATAGTTACTATACTGCAATCAAAAGAGGCAAAAGCCATGAGCCTCAAAGAAGCACTTGCTTGGACCAAAGAGAAAGACATTTAGCGATACATCTTTGAAACATTCTATAACAGCCCGCACTTCCGGACTATTAAAACTAAAATAAAATAAAACTAAAATAAAATACACTTATTAATCCAAAATTCTATTACAAGGGTGACCATTACAAAAGTGCATCTAAAAGAGGAAGTCCAAAAGTCACTCTACTTTAATCCTAAGTCCTCGAACTCCAATAATTTCCAACTCGAATCTTAGGCAAAACCTGAAAAATTAAAAGAATGAGCTGCGAAGCCCAGCAAGCAACTACCGTCCAACGACTCAAAATAATTTTTTTTTTATATCTTTTTTGAAATCACAATTTGGACACATAACACGTAATATCTATCACATCAGATTGCACAAATATTCGATAACAAAGATCACACAATATATTTTCTATGGCAAGGATCAAAATGAAACACGCAATATATTTTATAGTTCACATAATCAAAATACTTAGTCAATCAATAAATCTTAATAACAAATTCTTATCTTTAGTCCCACAGTCCTAAATCACACCTTTTGCCACACTTTGCCAGTGACCGACATCCTATACTTTATACCACGCTTCCCAAGTGACCGGGTTCTAATTCATATTCGATGGGGGGCTAGTTTACGTCCCCGTCAAGTATAACCGAAACTTGATAATGTATCGATGTGTTCCAGAACGTGCGCAAACTAGTTCTAAGTTCTATGTATCACACTACCCAGTGATCGTGTTCTAATTCTTATACATGACTAAGACTTGGGAATTCCGAAAAAAATGTTATCTTAATAATCACACATAATATGGCACGTTACACAATAAATACGGAGCAACAATTACAACGTATTCATAACATATAATCAAACAAACGTCACAGAATAATACGAAGCAATGGATAGTCACTTACAACACATAAACAAATAAGTAATACGGAGTCACGAGTAGTTACTTACAGAACACGTAAGCAAATAAGCAATACGGAAGAACGAAAAGTCACTTGCCTCAATCACGAAAACATATAATTCACATTAGAACACACAATCAATCTTTAGCAACCCATAAAAAATGAAACATCTAAAATCTCGATCTTCTCCATAATTCCAATTCTGTTATTGCTCTTTTTGACCCTCTAAACGTCGCTTTCTTGAAAAACACAAACCACGAAAGTTGTAGAGAAAGAAAAGAGCTTTCCGAAAAATTTAGAATCAATAAATTCTGACTTACGAAAAATTTTCTACGAATTTTATAAGACTGTCGATTTTTTGCTGAGAAGAGCCCGGCGAATTTTATGAATAAAAATGAGAAAGACGAATAAGATGTATTTATAACGATACAAAACCCTATATCTTAACCTACAAGTTATCCATATTAGAATCTGATCCAAATTTATTCCCATAAATCTAATTCAATTTTAAATCCTAGTCCTTATCTAATTTTAATCCTTTTATTCGATTATTCAATTATTAATCTAATATTAAAAGTTACGGGATATTACACATACTCTATGCAACTTGTCAAGGTATGTTAAGGAGAGCATATAAGATTATTTTTTCATACTATCGTTAGAGAGTTTATTGATTATTTTAAGTACTTTAATCAGGTGCAAGTTGAATTTGTTAAGAAATCTGTGAATGGTGTTGAGATAGAGCAACATATTCTACGTCAGATGTTAAGGGCTGGGTTAATGTTGCTCTTGATTTTATCTTGGAAGCTTTGATTTTGGACTCGATTTGATTAATGCAAGTATGTTAAATTAAAAAAAAACTATGTGAGCTATTGGCACAATACACATGTAAGCTTTACTATCCGGGTTATTTTATCATTTATGGGGGAATGAACCCTTTGGAATGCACACACATATGTACTCCATACATATGAGCTGTAAATAAGGCAAATAGTTGTCCTACATGGTATATCGGTTACCCACCCATTTTGTTGTGTTAAAGTGGTTTATCATTGTAAATTTTCTTGCAATAACAAAACAAAATTTTAATTGTTTACTCAATGTTTATATTTAGGAAGTAAAATAGTTTGCATCCAATTTTTTAATTATTAATTTTTATTTTATTTATATACAAATTTTATTAACATTTAATAATTTTGAGAGGTGTTCATTAATATTGTTTATATTTCTTCACTTCAATATGATAATGATGATATCAAAAAATAAATGAAATAAACTAATTTACGTATATATTTAAAACAAATATTCACATATTGTGAGGCAAAAATTGAATTTTGATAAGGAGGAATTTAATATGTGATTAATGATATTTTCAAATTTATTTTATTAGTATTATAGTTATTTCCCTTTAAAACATGTGATTTATAGTACACAAAATCTCAATCTTCACCTGTCGAATTTTGTAGAATAAGATTGTAGTTTGTATAAATATTAATATTAGTTTTATTTTATTGAATATAACAAGTACTTATGGTTATTATGAGACCACATTTATTTACAAATTTACCTTGGAAATATCACTCTAATATTTTTGGTACTTAACATTTCTTATATTGAGCTAAAAATTGTTTTATGGCCCGTTTGGGAAACTGGATTTCATTTGAAATTCTGGATTTGATCAAATACGTTGTTTGGTAGTTTGGATTTGGATTTCATTTAAAATCCATGACATTCAAATATTAGTATAAACATGAGAATTTGAAATGATAACTCAAATCTTGTCATTTAAAATCCCTTATTTAAAATTAAATGTAAATTTTCAAACGCCCTATTATATTATTCGATGCATAGAAAAATAAGTCATTTTTTTATTATACTTAGTTATACAATATTTTTAATTTAAATTTGAAAGATGAAGTATATGATATGTGTTCGGTTGAAAAAATCTAGGATAATTATGCATATTTGCTAAAAAAATAGCTTTTTACTTGCTTTGTATCTTCACGATAAAAGTAACTGAAATGAGAAGCTTACAATGAGGTTGTATTTACATTTGATAATATAATCTTTGATATCAAGAATAAAAAATTCCCCGCATAGTTCTTAGTGTGTAACAGTTTATCTATCCCCACAGGTTTTTTAAATATAAGCATGATATCACTCTGTCTTGTTCACATTTCAACAAAAATAGTATGAATATGAAAAAATATTATGAAATTAAGGAAATAAATCTAAATTAAACTTTATTTTGCTTATAAATTATTAGTCACAAAATTATAAGAACGATACCTTTTCACCTTTTAAAGAAATATGTGCTTTACACAGAAAAGATACCATTGTGTTTACAAATAAAAACCATGTTCATTCCAAAAATAAAATAAAAATTAAAACCATGTGTATTCCCCTATCAAGTCCAATAATAAAAACTATGAGCCAAGGTCCCTACTGTTGAAGAAGCATATCCAGATAACTCATAGACTCAAACATTGGTCCACTGTTATTAGCTAACACATTTACCTCAAAATCAGATACGCCATAATCTTCCACACTAACTGATTCAGCAGTCCCAACTTGCTTACTGTTGCTACCTCTAGAGGAAAACCCAGCTATTACATTTGACTCGGCTGAAGTCGGGCTCTTGCTTTGGCACACATTATTAAACATAGTCTTCACATAGTTCTCAAACAAGGAACTGTGCTTCGGTGTGTTCTTGCTTTTCTGTATAGCACTGATGCACTTCCTCTTGGTGGCGTTCTATCAATTCTTGATATCGGTCTCGCTATGCCCCGGGAGCAACTTTGAAATTTCAACCCACTTGTTGCCCATCTTTTCATGGGCCCAGATCAGCTGCATATCCTCCTCCTCAGTCCAAGCCTCTTTCTGTAATACAAATTTAAAAAGATGTAATTTACTTTCATAAAAAAATAATTAATAAAATGTAACATAATTCTTGGTGTAGAGTGTTAAACAAAAACATCATAATGCAAGACTTTTATATCATCACAATAAAAGAGATATTCAAAAAGGTGATACACCATAAAAAATCCTAGAAACTGAATAAACAATCAGTTAAATATTAAAAAATATAAGAAAATTAACTACAAAAGGTAATGGAATCTCCAATAGATACAATATAGATAAATAAAAATGTAACTGACATGTTTCATCTTTAAATGGCAACTTATTATATTTAAAGCAATAAAATCTCATATTCAGATGACATGCATATGTGTCATGATTAATTTACAAATTGTATTGTCAGAATGTAAAGTGCAACCATGTGTGCTGAGTTAATAATGACATCATGGAATGAGAATCTAAAGTACACATTGGTGATGTTTGTAAATACTTCAAAGACTTCATTATAATTCTCAAGTTATGTATTTTCTAAATTTTTCTATCAAAAAATATCTTATTTATTTTGGGTATACAAATGTTTCTTAGTATTATATTAAGAGAGAATAGTTTAACAATAATTGGTGAAGAAGAAAAACAAAACCTTGAGTCTAAGCTTGAGATGATTATTGTATCGTTCCCTTAACTGCTTCCCAAGCTTCCCGGGCATCATCCTATGTTAGGAAATGAATAACACACATAGGGGGGGGGGGTGAACGTGTTTTACTGTTTTTGTGTTTTTCTTGAATGTTTATGGTTGAACAGAGTAAATTAAATCTTGTAGTGAAATGTGTTCATGCAGAATTTAAGCTTGCAGAAAATAAAGAACATAGATCTTCAAAACTCACTTAATTTTATATAAAAATTAAGACTGTTTTGCTACAAAATTTCTAGGCTCTTTGTTGATAAAGAGCTTAGCTTCTCCTTGAGAGTGTTACAAGAAATTTGATCTAAACTGTTACAACTAACTAAAGGACCAGTGTTAAATTTATAATTTAGTTAACTGCTGGTTTACACAGTGTGTAATAAGACATGCTGTTAGCTTTTCTAAACTGTCACTTGTCATTTCTATTTATATAAAAGTAGATCTTCTATTTCTGGCTTGGCATATCTTTAGCAACCCGTGTTCACTTTGATCTTCCTTTGTCAGTTAATCTTTACCATTGATCTTGTTAGGAATATATGTGTATTAGTTTGATGATAAGTTAAATAAAACACGTAAGTAGAACTCTAGTGTTTGTAGCCTCAACGGATAAGACCACTTTGGCTATCCGTTGATGGAGTAGCTTTACTTAGAAATAAGTTTAGTATTGTAGCACATTTCAGTCTTTGTAAATGAGTTATAATTCTTAGAAGTTGTAGGAAATTATAAGTCATGTTGACTTCTAGTGGATATGCAAATAGGAGGGCTAATTGTAAATATTTCATGCCTTGTAATTTTATATAAATGAAGTAGTATCAACTGGTAAATTAAAGACCTTCAATGGATAAGAAACAAAGCCTCAACGTATGTCTCTAAAGCTTCAACGGATAACATCCATCAACGGATGAGTGCATCAACGGATAAAGCTTCAACTACTAAAGCTTCAACGGATAAGAGCATCAACGGATAAAGCCTCCAACGGATGAAAGCTTCAATGGATGCTCAGTTTCATAGCAGTTGATAGTGACAATTCATAAGCTGACAGAGGCACATGGGTTGACAGAGACAATTGGAATGTGGTAGCCTCTTGGAGGAATCAAGAAAAAGCAGCATTTCCATTCTGGTGCAAACAAGGAAGTATTCAAAGATTCGCAGATTATCCTAGATTGCATTGGACAGAGAAATGAAGAAGAAACATGTGAAGAACTATTTTATAATTGTATTTTATCTTTGTCTTCACTTGAAATACATGGTGATATATAAACCAAGTTGCAGCTAGTAATTAGGTGTGAATTTACAAGAGCTGTTTAGAAAAATTTAGAGAGAAAATCATCTAGTTTGTACTAGGAAACAGCTATGAACAATTCTTTGTATCACAGATTTTCTGAAATACACATCTCTAGTGGAACAACAAATCCACCAGAAAAGTTTTTAAAGCCTTTATGTTCTTTATATTTGTGTTTTGAATATACATCTGTCTGCACTTGCTTAAAGCAATTCACACATATCTGTTCATCATACACTTAGCTTTTGAAACTGCTTAAAACTTGAAAAAGTTTTAAGATTTATATTCAACCCCCCTTCTGTAAATCTCATTGTTAGTTCCTTGGGAATAACAGATCTTGCACATTCTTCAAGCTGCTTTTTGTAGACTTGTCAATCCAGCTGGTTGGATTGTTTGTTGATTGTTTATCTTGAATATTGAACTGGTTTGTGATTATGTACTTTGAGAATTTTACTCGAGATCTCAAGTTTAGGCACATAGAGATCTTGACATCTCGATAAGTATAATGACTTATCGAGATCTCTAATTCTCTAGTGAATTTGACTTATAGAGGTCTCTAATTTCTCGAATGAAGCTTTAGCTTGTCGAGATCTCTCAGCATCATGTCTTCACTTTGTCTTATCGATAACTTAGAGTTTTCTAGTGAATTTTGACTTATCGATATCTCTGAATTCTCAAGTAGACTTAGACTTATCGATAACTCAGAGTTCTCTAATGAATGTAGACTTGTCGATAACTCTGAGTTCTCTAGTGAAGAAATGACTTGTCGATATCTCCAACCTTCATGTCTTCTTGACTTGTTGATATCTCTCTGAGTTCTCTTGTAGCTTCTTGACTTCTCGATAAGTCATTTGGAGTTCTCAAATGATTTCTCTATAACACTAAATCTGTGACTTGTAGAGATCCTGACTTAGAGTATTTTTATCCAAACAGATTTATTCAACTCCAAGATTCTTCAAAATTCTTCTGAGCCATGATCTTCTTGATCTTCTTCCAGATAGAATCCTTAGGCTTGATACTGTTTCAAGAAAAAGACTTCAGTTTACTCCTTTGACATTTTTACAGACTTTAAATGTTACAAGTACAAAATATAGATTAAGATAACAATACAACTAACTTAGGGTTGACAAAATGTCTTAGTCTTGTTAAAGTACAGGCATGTCTTTTACTACAATCTCCGCCAATTTGTGAGAATATTTCTTAACACAAATTCATGCCTGTTAACAAGACTAACCCGAAGTTTAAAGAGATGAAAGATTAAATTGATACACAAAGCTTGATCAACTTGCAACTATTTGTACATTAGGAAATTTACAGAGTTTAATGGTTACAATTGTCAGGTAAAGACAGTTTTTACATTAGCTTGTTCTCTTTGTAGGTCCTTTAAGTAATCAAGAATTTCAAGTTCTTCTATAATAGGTGTCCCACTTAGAGCTTCTATGAGTTCCTATCTTGCTGCTTTTGAGTAACCTTTGTCCAGTAAATCAATCCTGAATCTTGAAAATTGACTAGCTTTAATGTTGAGAAATTTTCCATCTTTAGAGATTTTACTCATCCCCTTTGCTTTCAATACTTCATATCTTTTTATGTACATCTCTATTTCTTCATCATACTTCCTCATTCTCTCTTCAGCTTCAGCCTCTTCTCTTTTCTTTGTTTCATCCCTTTCAATCAACCATTCAGCTAGAACTGATCTTCATGCCCTTGAAGCAGTATCCTTGTCCTTTACCAAGCTTATTATTCTCTTAATTTCTATGGTTGAAAGAGAGTCCATTAATTTGCTGCCAAGAAAGGTGAAAGAACCATCTTCATAGAAAATTTGGACTTCCCCATGAGATACAATCCAAACTTTGACTATTTCCTCAGCAAGTTGTTGAAAATAGTCTTCATATGAGATGCACCAATTTAAAGGTAGAAAGTCAGATTGCTTGAAACAGTTCCAGATGGCCCTTTCAGTGACTTCCACTTTCTTTGCAGGCTTTACTTTCTTAGGCTTTCTCCCAACAGATTTGTGCTTGAATTTTAGTGAAGGTTTGGCTAAAGGTAGGGTTGTCATTTTCTTGAGACTTGTCTGGCTTGTGGTGATTGGGATTTTTAATAAGAGAGTTGGCTGTTTGTTTGTACAAAAACTTTGGCTTTGAGGTTTGAGGTGGTTTGATGTTTGAGATAGTTGATATTGTGGGTTGAGATGAGATTTGAGTTGGTTGTGTTTGGATTTTTAGGGTTTTCTGAGTTTCTGAATCATCATGAGGTTTCGTGCTCTTCCTCTCACCTCTTCTCCTCCTTTCTTCATCTTTCTTATCATTTTCCTTCTTCTTCTCTCCACCCTTGCTGCCCGATGGCTTACTGGACTGACTTGGATTTTAGCCAGAAGGATTTTGATCATCTTTCTCCTGCTCATCATCATCCAAGTTATCCTTGTTAATTTTTGTTTTGGGCAAGTTGGCTTCTACATTGTCCAGATATCTCCTCAGTAGCTTTATCATTTCCATATCATCATTGTTCTTATTTTTCTTAGCTCTTAAGCCAGTTTCTAGGATCATGATAAGTTTCTTGTTTCTCATGACACAATGTTTGGGGATCTAAAAATGTTTGAAGTGATTGGCGTTTGGACAGATGTATGCTATACCCTTGATTGGCTGTAAATATACTTCAGGAAAAGCAGCCATTTGAGCATTCCTCAATTTAGTCAATAGCAAGGTATCTTCATGAGTAATAACTTTGAATTTTTTGATGATGATATCTAACTCAGATGCCCTTCTTGAGACAAGGTAATTTAGGGACACTTGCATACATCTGTCTGTCCCTGAGTCATTTGCATTGATCACTATTCTCTTGTGCAGAAAGTTGTCCTGATTGACCATGATCACTATTATGAAATTAATTGTATTATCCAGGGCCTTTTTATATGTGAAGTGATTTTCGTTGAGAGAAGCTTTTAAAGCTGTGAGTAGTTCATCAAACTCTCTGCTCAGACTAAGTCCTTCAGCAGCCCTAATAAGTCTCTCCATGTCAAGATCAACTTCTTTAGATTTCTTTTTAGCACCCTGGACTTGCTGTTGAGATGACCTTGATCGTGTCAACCTAGCCTCTATCTCCCCCTTAGTCTTGTTGACAGGTATTAGAAGGGGAGTAGGAATTTCAGGCCTAACTTGTTCAGGAAAAGAAGGTAGTGGTATGTTCAGTTTACCCATGATGGCTCCCAAGGCTACAAAATTCTGCATTTGAAGATGCTTATGGGAGTCCACCAGGGTTTGGATATCTGTTTGTTGGCTCTTGAGAAGAGATGTCAAGGCCTGAACTTGTGCAGTGAGAGAAGAGTTGGAGTCTTGCAATGCAGTGACTTGACCTTGTAGAGATTGGATCTGTAGATTTGTTGATGTAGATGCAGGTTGATGGGAGCTTGATGTAGATAACAGTGGAAGACCCAAATGTAGCTTGCACAAATTTCTAAATTTCATCCATGACCAAGGAAGAAGGAATATCTTGCAGTGTGCATCTGATCTAGCTTCAACCTTGTGTCATTAGAGTTAGTGATATGATTTTGAACTTACTTGTGCAAGGCAACAAAGGAGTCCTTTAGTTGTGTCATGTCCTTATCTACTCCACTGAGATCAAATCTGGACATTTGTTCTGAGAAGTATTTGAATTAATTTTTGATCTCAGTTTGAGAGGGAATGAGTTCATCCATCTTTTCCCTCATTATCTTCCTAATCCTGTCTTCATGACCAGTCAATTTGACTTCAAGAGATTTACCAAAGAGGTGAAAAGCCTTGAGTTGAGCTTTGTGCACTTCTGTGACTGCATCATATACTTCTTATGGAGTCAAAACCTTTGCATTGCTTCCAAGAATAGTAACATACTATTCCCTGAATCTGGCCAAGACTTGATTCATCTTCACAACAAAGTCATCAGATAGCCATGCATCCACATTTCCATCTTGCTTTGCATCATTTACAATTTTCTCTGTCTGCTTTTCAACATCTTCATTGTATGTAAGCATAATAGCTTGATAATCTTGATTGCTCATGTTAGAAGTCAGAAGATGCTGAGAGATGTTGGCCAGTCCAGAAATATTCTCCACTAGTAGATCATCTACAGAAGTTGGTTGAGAGCCAGCTTCTTGCAGCCACTGAGAGAGAATGTGAGGTTGTTGAGGTTGTGAGGTGGATGGTTCATCAGAAACACATGTGACTGGGGTCACAGTTTTACTCACAGTTTGTTATGTGGTTTTGACAGTGTGTTGTTCTTCACTTGTAGTGGGAACCTCCAACTGAATTGGAGGGGATTTTATTGGGTTACTATCATGTACACCGGCCTCAAACCCTTGTGTGTCTTGCAACACACTGACACTTGAATGTGCTATGCTTGCCTCCCCTATGACAGGATTACGGGCAATTGTACTCCTAGATTCAACTGCCAAGGCAATATCTGCTAAGGTTGTGAGGGGAATTGTCCCTACATAAGGAACCTCCAATTGAATGGGAGAGGATTTAGATAGCTCCCACTCAGGAGTACTACCCTCAAACTTTTCAGTCTGTGAAGACTGTTTTGCACATGAAGGTGCATTAGAAGTATCCATGGGGTCTTCAGTAAAAACTGATGAATCCCCCATGTTTGTGATAATGTCATCAAGGTCTACCCTGTCATGTAGCCTCTCACAATCTAAATGGAGTGTGTGGGTGGTGAGCAAAGCTTCTTGAGCTAAGACACTTGATTTTTGTTGCACTTGAGAAGTGGATTCAAGTGGAATTGGAATAGAAGAAATTTGAGTCATAAGAATTTGGTGCTCAGTTGTGAGTATTAACAGCTCCTCCTAAATGAATGAGGGGGCTTCAAGAGATGTGTCCTCACAGTGTGTGCCTTCCTTGTTTCTCCTACCATACACTTGAATTAATTCTCGTGCTGGCTGTGCATACTCACTCTTGGTTGTTTTTACAACTGGATCCTGTTGGGAGGATGCAGAGGTGGCTAGAGTGGTCAGCTCAGGTTGTTTACTTCTTTTGGATCTTTTGAACAAAGGTGATTCTTTTTCAGCTATTTCCTCACCACTCTCAGTTATGACTGTCAAGGTTGCCTCATTTCTCTTCTTTTTACTCACCTCATCCTTTTGAGAGGATGAGGTGGTTGGTTTCCTAGATTCTAAAGGTTTTGCAGGAATGGTTGTAGTTTGGGAAGATCCCTGTGGGTGTTCCTGTGTTTATACTTCCACAGGTTCAGGGATCATAACTGTGCTACATTGATTACCAATACTTCTCATATCTGGCATATAATAAGGATAAGTCTTAAATCTTTCAATCATGAAAAGTGTTAACTTAAGACTTACTGAAATCTTATTCTTAGTAAGAAGTGATCCAAATAGAATTTTGGATACTTGCTTATAATTGCCAATAAGTGTTCTATTCACACCTTCTAGCATGTGTATGTCATTCACCTTATAATTTAAAGCTGACATAATAAATTTAGGCAGAAAGATCTCCTTACCTCTTGATTCCAATGGCATAGTCAACCTGGTGCTCAGCTCCTCCAATATGTAGTATCCTACATTTATCTGTTTATTGTGAGCCATCGAGTAGACCAGTTTCTGGACAACACTGGATATGTTGTCAAATCCCGACTTTCTGCAAGTAAATGCCCTTATCACATAGTCAAATAGAAATGACCATTCCCTCCTCAGATACTTCTTATTCATGCTGGCCAGTTTAATCCTCTCAGAATAGTTTATGAAGTCCATGAACTCATGCAGCTCATCCTGAGTTGGAGCCTCCACTAGATTATCAGTGGGAATGCCCAAAGCCTTGTTGACATCATCCTCAAGAATCTCCACTTGCTGCCCCTTAATTGTGCAGTTTATCACTCTAGCCGTAGCTTGATTCTCATGCACAACTGTCCTGGTTGTTGCTGTGTTCCAGAAATCACCTAGAACATCTAAGTACAACACAAGATTATCAGTTAGAGCACCTATAAATTAGCTCTCAGAAAGGAACTTAACAAAGCGCTGAAAGACTTCAGGTGCTTGATTTGCATCTAGAAATGCAAGAAAGTTGGTTTCCTTGGGGAGAAAGGGTACAAGATTATTGGCTGCCATTGATATGAGTATGAAGTTTAGTGGATAAAAGAGATTTGTGAGAAAGAAGGAAAAACGAGAGAGAAATCAGTTTTGGATTGAAAGCTAGGTCACTTTAGATCTCGAAATTTGTAAGTAAGTGTATGTATCGAGAAGTCTAGGTATTTATAGTAAAAGTAAATGACTTGTCGAGAACTCAAAAATAGACGTTTGGAGTTTTCTTGTCGAGAAGTCATTTTTAAGAGTTGAAATATATATCGAGAAGTCATTTTAAATTACTCTTTTAGAGAACTCAAAATTGACTTATCGAGATGTCAAATAGATACCTAGTTTGTCCAAAAAGTGGACTGAATTAATTCCAAATTTTATTTGAATAAATTCAAAATAAAATTAGAATAAATTTTCCAAGAGTATTTTACCAAATCATCCAAATAATCTGTGCACAACAGCTTCCTGCAACAATATATTCTGCTTCTGCAGTTGATGTGGAAATTGATTTCTGTTTCTTGCTAAACCAAGAAACCAATCTGCCTCCAAGAAATTGGCAGCTTCCACTTTCTTTGGTTCAGTCTGAGATAGAAAAGAATGATAGAGACATTCATTTGATGTTGCAGTTCTAGTTCTGACACCTGCTTTAGGATCTCCAATTATTAAGTCAGGTGTATGTGATTTGGTCCACTTCCTTGCAGATGGAAGTTGATTTCTAGAACTGGATCCTCCCCCATGATCCATGCTATCTCCATCAGCATTTTCTCATGCTCCCCCTGTAGTTATGCTCTCAGAGACTTCAGAATTTGAGTTGGATCTTTCAGGATTTGAAGAATCAGAGTTTCCAGAATTATCAGAACTTGGCTCATTAGAATTTGATGAATCAGAACGTGAAGAGCCAGTGACAGGTTCTGATGCTTCTTGAGAGTCTTGAGTTGTGGTAGGATCTTCAGCTTGCTCCTCCTGGATAGGTGCATTTTCCTTTGGAGTTGTTACCACAGTTTAAATGACATCAGAACTTAACCTGTCTGAATTTACAAGATCAAAGTTTAAGTCATCAGAATTTAAAGAATTAGAATTTAAATCTTCATTTTTAAATCTCAGTTGATCATGATCATTGAAATCTTCAAGTCCAGTAATCTTCTTATCATCAAAAGATACATTGATAGATTCCATGACAACCCTTGTTCTTAAATTGTAGACTCTGAAGGCTTTTGTGGAAAGTTGATATCCAACAAAGATTCCTTCATCAGCTTTTAGATCAAATTTTGACAGCTGTTCAGGATGAGTCTTAAGAACAAAACACTTACATCCAAATACATGAAAGTATTTCAGATTTGGCTTCTTTTTCTTCACCATCTCATATGCTGTTTTTCCATGCTTGTTTATGAGTGTAGCATTCTGTGTAAAACAAGCAGTCTGCACAGCTTCAGCCCAAAAGTAGGATGGTAGCTCTGCTTCATCAAGCATTGTTCATGCAGCTTCAATGAGAGTCCTGTTCTTTCTTTCTACAACTCCATTTTGCTGTGGAGTTCCAGGTGCAGAAAATTCCTGTTTGATTCCATACTCTTTGCAGAACTCTTCCATGATTGAATTCTTGAACTAAGTGCCATTATCACTTCTTATAATCTTAACAGAATCTTTGACCAATTTATCCAGTTGTCTGACATGATTAGTTAGAGTAGATGTAGTTTTATTCTTCTTGTGCAAGAAATACACCCAAGTGTATCTTGTGAACTCATCCACTATAACCATAACATATTTCTTCTTTGCAATAGACATGACATTGATTGGACCAAATAGATCAACATGCAGTAGGTGATAAGGCCCAATAATTGAGGATTCAGTTTTGCTCTTGAATGAAGATTTTTTTGTTTTGCCTTTTGACATGAATCACAAAGGCCATCAGGAGCAAATACTGATTTCGGCAGTCCCCTCACAAGATCTTTCTTTACTAGCTCATTTATGTTGTTGAAATTTAAATGAGAGAGTCTTTTGTGCCAATTCCAGCTTTCTTCAATTGATGCTCTACTCAACAGACAGATTGCAGAACCATCAGAACTTGTTTAAAGTCCGGCTTCATAAATGTTACCATGCCTGTAACCTTCCAGAACCACTTTGCCTGTAGAATTGCTTACAACTTCACAGTGTTTTTCAAAGAAATCCACATGATAACCTCTGTCAGAGATTTGACTCACAATTAGGAGAATGTGTTTAAGTCCTGAGACAAGAGCTACTATTTCAATGATGACATTCCCAATATTGATATTGCCATATCCCAGAGTTTTTCCCATGTTTCCATCTCCATAAGAAACTCCTGGGCCAACTTTCTCCATAAAGTCTGATAGCAGGGCTTTATTTCCTGTCATATGTCCTGAACATCCACTGTCCAGTAGTAGGATATCTTTCCTATTGCCCTGCAATCACAAAGACCAATATTGGTTAGTTTTAAGGACCCAGACTTGCTTGGATCCTTTGGCCTTTTTAAGTTTGTTAGCATTTGCAGCGGATTTAGTTTCAGAGTTTATGCTAACATGCTGTTTATCAGAGTTTATATCAGACTTTGCATCAGACTTTACACTAGAAGGAATTAAAGTAACTTTCTTCAAAGAAGGTTTTATTTGATAATAATCATAGTACAGACTATGATATTCCTTACAACTATAAATGGAATGCCATAAACTACCACAATGAAAAAAAGGATTTTGTGGTTTAAACCTAATAGACTGACTCTTAACTCCTAATCTAGGAGGTAAAGAGTTTATATCTTTATTCTTCCTGCAAAAAAAGCAAGATGGTTAGAGTTTCCACAGTTATAACATTTCTTTCTAGGAGCATTAGGAACAGACATATAATTATTGCTTTTGTTCACACCTTCCTTTCAGCTTATGCTTAAGCTGATTCTTTGTCATTTTACCTATGTTGACTTCAGCTGGTTTATCCTGTTTTAATTTGTCAGAAGTTGACTTATCTTTGACTTCTGTCACAGAGTCTTTCATCTTTTCAGAATCAGACTTTATAGTTTTTGCTACAAACTTAACAGGATTTACCTTTGGCTTAGCAGTCTGTTTAAGACCAAATTGGCTCAATTTGTTCAGTTCCTTTTTCACTTTTATCATCTCCATAACCTAAGCCCTCTTTCCGGTTTCCACTACTTAATAAATTTTGAGTTGTTCTTCCAGAGTCAGTCCAAGTTCTGATAATCTCTCTTTCCTTTTCTAAGTCAGCTTTTAGAGATTCATTCAATTTTAACACTTCATCTCTAACATATAAAGCATCATCTTTTTCTTTCGTAGTTTGATGAAGAAAAACTAACTCCTTTTCTAAATAATCATTTCTCTTTTTATAAGCAAGATTTTCAGATGGTAATCTTTCACATGTTAAAGTCTGATCTCTATAACTAATGAACATGGTTTTAAGATATAATCTCAACTCAGTAATATCATCAGTATGAAAAACATAAGTTGTTTGAGGTACCTTTAATTCAGCAGTTTCAGGACTGCCATCAGCATTTTCCATGAGGGCATAGTTCACCTCATGTTCAGAATCTGAAGTGACTGTCCAGCTTTTCTTCTTTGTGATAAGCGCCTTGCCTTTGTCACTTTTTTCCTTTCTTGCATTCAGGAGATATGTTGTAATAACCCCAATTTTTGGAAAATTTTTGAAACCCTTATGAATAGTGTTTTTGCTGAATGAGAAAACTTTTCATGCCACACTAGGTAGGGGTTCTTTTATGGATATTCTGAGATATTATTAGTACTCTATATGATAAACAAGTGTATGTAAAGATCGTCAGAATCCAAATTCGAACACTTTGATTTTTCCCGAAAATCTACCAGATACAGAAAGAATTGAGTATAAGGTAACAGAATAAAAAGGATTTAAATTCAAGGATTAAAAGAGAGGATCATGAAAGGAACATAATGTATTGAGAAAGGTTAAAGAAACCTAAGTAATAAGATCCCGGGTATGATCCCTCAAACGATAAACGAAAATGAAAGTTAAGCGAACAGTATAACAGATCAGCGGTCATTAGGCAAGCAATTAAGAGTTAATCAAGGAGGTTAGGGATGATGATGTCATCAAACCAACAAGAAGAGGACAAGTGTGGAGGGTGACATCACATGATGACCAAAGCATGACATAAGGGAAAGAAGTGTGGTTGATTTATAACCACACAATTTTTCATGGTTAAAAATGATTAAAACAAAACAAAGTCAACCAACCAAGGCAAATCAAAACAAATCTCAAAAAACACAAAAGCTCTTCCCTTTTCTTCATCAAGCTCTCGGCCAAAATAAACACAGCAACTTCAAACTGCCATATCTCCTTCAATACTCACTCAAATGTTGTGTTCTATAGCTCATTGGAAAGGTATTGAGATGGCCTACAACTCTTGTTCACAAGTCACGTCCAAATAAGTATGGTAAGACCCTCATTTTTACAGTTCTTTGAATCGGACTTCTAGAAACTTTAAAGCCTAACTTTGTGTTCTTGATTTCTTTGGAAAGATTAAGCTTGTAGGAGGCTCCATAAGGCTTCCTAGTAACTTTCCACCCTCCAAGAAAGGTATAAATCTTCACACCCTTTAGTAATAAGTTTGAATGTTGAAGTTTGGAGATGGTTTGGATGGATGAGTAGTAATTTGAATGATAAGCATGATTCGAGCTTAATTGTTAAGTAGTTTAGTTGAATTTGGAGATGTTATAATATATGATTGGATTGAGATCCTTGAGCTTATTATGACTGAAATCAGTAGCATTGATGTGTATCTTGAGTTGTTGTTGATTGGTAGTTGGATTGATATGATTTGGAATGGTAAAAATTTGGGAAATCGCGTAAATATAGCCATCGTAATGTCCGATTTACTTTAGACTGTTTTTGCTCTTAACATCAGGACCCGAGAACTCCCTGTTAGGTTTTGACCATTGCCATGATTAGATAGTTCATGTTACGAGCTTCGTTTTGATATGTTGTTCGTTTGATTCCGATGTACGGTTTAGGAGAAATGACCGTTTTAAGTAACGGCGTTTCGCGACCGAACCATTACCCCTCGCCTTACTTTGAAACCTTGGTTAAGGACCTTAAAAGCCTAATTGGGGTATGAAACAATTATTTTAAGTGGATTAGGCAGTTGGTAAGGTACTCGCGAAAGAATCTCCTTAAAACCCTTAATGGTTAATTTATTAAAAATGGTGGAGCCGAGAGTACTCGAGCGACTTAAGTGAATCGTTAAGCGCGAAAGCGAACATTAGGACTCTAAATGGTTAAAGTCTAGTTTCTTAAGCGACCGGGGTTTAATTCCGACTTATGTTGTTGTTCATAGGTTATCGGACCCACTCTAAGCTTAAGTCTATCCGGGAGCACTCAGGCAAGTTTTCTACCCGTTATACTGTTGTTGTGATGTATATCTGTATATGCATGATCTTGTGATAAATGCATATTTGTTATTAGCAAATTCTTGCGATATATTGTAGCATGTGATATGGTATATATGCATGCCTGTTTCATATTCTTGATTTATATATATGTTGGTTCAAATGCTTATAGTTGCATAATACCTATGCTAGAGATAAGCGGTATTTGAGTTTACCCTTAGTATAGGGGATAAAAAGGTGAACATATTTCTAAACCGGGAGTCGATGTTCCCGAGAATATTATATATATTTTATATATATATATATGGTTATAGTTTTCAAAACTATTAATCGAATAAGGTTTATTCGATAACTTTAACTTTATTTTATTTATTGAATATTATTTCGAATATTCATCCGAGGACTTATGACTCCTTTAATTGTATTAATTGAATATTATTTCAAATATTCATTCGAGGGCTTAAGACTCAGTTTATATTATTTAATGATTATTATTTGGATATTCATTTGAGGATGTATGACTCCTTTATTTATTTAATGAATATTATTTATACTATTCATTCGAGATATTATGACTCCGCGTATTATTTAATATTCTTTATTTTATTAAAGAATAATGTTCGATAATCAAACTTACTTTTGATTATTCAAATAAAGATATTATTTTCGTATAAATATATCTTTGATTATTTACTATTCATTTCAAGTATAAGTTTTCCAACTTCTACCTCAATTATTCTTTATGGGAATATTATTTAAATAATAATATTCAGATATTTTCTAAATACATTAGGACTGATTTATTTTATTATATCAGCATTGCTCCAACCACTCCTTAAAGTGTTTTCGAGTCTTCAAAATGATTTTTAAAAGTTAGAGCGGATCCCAAAACTCATTTTTATATTTATGATCTTCCTTTTTAAAGGGGATTTAAATACTCGCTCAAAACCAGAGGGATCCTGCTATGTGGTGTATTTTATATTCGCAACAAGGTTGCAGTTTTGGTAAATGAATTGATTACTTACCCAACATTCGGGAAGTAAGTCCATCTATCGAGTCGGCATAAGCAACATGGGCTCAGTGGGCGTTCATGATAGTGTAAGTGGCTCAGTGGGAGTCCATCAAATGCATAAGTGGCTGAGTGGCAGTCCAGCATAAGGTCCTATTGCGACCAGGGTGATGACCTGTGGGGAATTCGTCCATCTACTAGTAGAAAAGGTTACTTATTGGTATCTTTGCCTGATCAGCAAGATATCAGGTTTATGCCAAAATTCTTTCCTTTCCAAATTTATTGGATATTGCAATTCTGTTCATACTTTACATGACAGAGGTTTTCAGGAAACGTATGTATATATATAGGTGTATATATATATCAGGACTTAATGAAGTATATCATAACTTCATTTCCTTCAAAATATTTCAAAGATTGAATCTATTCAAGTCTTATCTTGTAGTCTCATCAGTGTGATGAACTTTTGAAACTAATTATAACTTGAACGGTGGTAGTTCAAGTAGTATTCGGAAAAGATATAAGTATATTGGAGTATCTTGTAACTTCATCTTTTAAACTTATATCTAGTAAATGATTATCTTATGCATATCAAAGACTTTCAGAAAAACGTTGAGACAAGGTTAGATATATGAGATCACCTTGCAACGATATTTTTATACAGTTATAAACTGGAACTTTGTGTATATTATACATGGAAGAGGACTTCCAAAATTTTGAAAAGTATATATGTATATATACTGAATATTTTGTGACTTCATCGCATTAAGATATCAAACTTGGTTCATTTCTTTTGACCAAGACTTTCATGAGTACTATGAGAAGGCTCGCATATTGTAAATCATTATACATATTATTTTGGTGGGCTTGCTGCTCACCCTTGCTTTCTTCTTTCATCACACAACAATAGATAGAAAAGATGAACAGGACCAAGCTTCCAATTCGCAAGCGGTTAGAAAATGTTCCGCAGTTTTCTGGAAGCGTTGATGCCGCCGTAGCTGAGGTAGGAGCTACCAATAGGCTAGGTTTTCAAGTATTGATAAACCACACTTATGTATAATATGAATTGTAATAATGGCAAAGAAATGTAAATTTATTCAGAAACCCTTTTGAGGTGTAATGACTTATAATTATGGAATAACATGACTTATGTTATTTTTGGTATTCATCTCTGAGACTATAACTTGTGGTGTGTGTGTGTATATTGTGGGGTCACAGTATAGAGTAGTTGATTGTTTATTAAGATTGGGTGTTATTAAGAGAAATGGAACTCGTGACAACCCGGATCCCCGACCCCAGATTTGGGGGTGTTACAGAAGTGGTATCAGAGCTAAGCGTTATAAATCTCAGAGATGATGTGACGTTAAGATAATAAGTTCACTAAGATAATAAGAACTCTTGCCAAGTTCATAGTCGGACTACCCAACGTAGTACTGACAGTTAAAACCCTTATGGGAACCCTTATAAATATCGTGATAGTAGCGTAGTTCATTATCGTATATGGTAGCGGGACTCCGAACCCTGAGGTTGAGAAGTGACAGCGCGATGATGTTTTATTACTAATTGGAGATCGGATTGTGGATCCGATAGAGCGTCCTAACACAGGACCGGATGATGTTCATATTGAGGATGTAATGGTTGAGGATGTTGTCCTAGATGGGATTGTTACTGAGGAGGATTTCGTGGAAGATCCTAACAAGAATGAATAAAGGACCATTGAGGAATTGATGACCATGGTTAGGGAAACTACCAGAGGTAGGATTGGCCGGTCACTACCGGAGGTTCGTTCAAGTTTGTAAAGATAGTAGCCCCTTTAACGCGGCTTACTCGTAATACTGAGAAGTTTGAATGGACAGAGAAATACGAGAAAAGCTTTTAACAACTCAAGCAAAGGTTGTGACGGCCCCTATGTTAGCATTGTCGGATGGAAAAAGGAGATTTTGTGATTTGTATTGACGCTTCGCATAAGGAATTAGGGTGCTTCTTATACAGCACAACAAGGTAATCGCGTACGCGTCAAGACAATTAAGGGAATTTAAAATTCGATATCCCCACCCATGAGCTTGGGCTCATGGCAATAGTTTTGCCCTAAAGATTTGAGGCACTACTTGTATGGAGAGAAGTGTGAGATTCACAAACCATAGGAGCTCTAGTACATTTTTACGTAGAAAGAGCTCAACATACGCCCGAGGAGGCGGTTAGAGCTAATCAAGAATTATGATTGGGAGATTATGTATCATTCGGGGAAAGCCCATGTGGTGGCTGATGCCCTTAGTAAAAAGGAGAGACTCAAGATGATCATGTCTTTGAGAGAGTTTATAAGAGATTTTGAGAAAATGGAAATAGAAGTGAAGGTAATCGGAGCCGGTACCGAAAAGATGTTTGAGATTGCAATACAGTCCGAATTATCGGAAGAGAACATATTGTGCCAGAAAAAGTGATGAATGAAGGCAGAGAGCTAACAATTAGATAAAAGATTAATACCGAGAAAGATGATAAGGGAATAATGAGGTATTCCTACAGAATTTGGGTTCCAAATGTTCAAGAGCTTAAAGATGAGATCTTAGATGAAAGCTAGTTTGAGGAATAAGATTTAGGGCAAACCCTGAATGTGATAGTCAGGGAGGACGCCATCAAGATAGAAGGAACCCATAACATAATGAAGTGGAAAATGAGGATTTTAACGTATAAGATAACCCCAAGTATGGGAGAAGGATGAAACATTTCATACTAAGGAAACAGAAAGATGAGTAAGGAAAGGAGACCCGAGACGGTACTCCTATACGGAAATTCATGGACCTATCTAAAAAGAACTTAGACTACTATCCCCAACCACCACCTTGAGGAAACAATGAGGTGAGAAATTCTTTCAGGGCCTTTAAGTCGCTAAGCCCTTAGAGTTCCAAGGAACAAGCTGAACCAGTCGAGGCAAGAACCTTGCTAAAGGAAATATAGGAATCATTTGAGATTCTAAGTGATGGACGAATCACAAAAGACTGTTTTTGTCACTTACCCTCCTAAGAGAAGGGCCACCACTGGTGAAAGACCAAGAAAGGCACGGAGCCAGAGGATAGAATAAACTGATTAAAGTTCAGTCAATTGTTTTCGGGAAAGTAATTCCCAAGGTTATGGAGATAGTGTAAAAGCTTTAGAGTCAGAACAAAGGCGGACGAGTATGATGAAATATGAAGCTAAGTTGTAAAAGTTGTCAAGATTCGTTCTAATGACAAGAATCCCAGAATGATGTGATGCTTGAAGTCAATGATTAGTGGTTCATGAAATAATGATAAGAGAAAGGAAAATAAAAAGAAACTGAAGTGGAAAGGAATATAAAGGCAATAGAGTTTGAGGAATGATAAGGGAGTTGGGTATGAGGAAACCCTAAAGACTCGTAGCAATAAAAATAGAAAAGTATGTAATTGTCAGGATGAGGGTGATTCACCATGAGTTAAAGTTGATGACTGAAGGAATAAGAGATACATATATTTTATCCCCTGTAAGTTGGGAGGATTTGAGGAAACCTTGAGATAGTTCGAAGGATAAATATTGAGACGCGGATAGACTGAGGAGACAAGGAAGTAAGAAATTAGGAAAATTGGAATAAGGAAGTGACCTTCAAGAATGTGAAGTATATGTAAGACCGGTGGCATGATACCCAGGAAGGGAGACACCAGGAATGAGAGATATCCCAACATTGAGATGACTGTTGAATTAAACAACAAAAGTAAATAAGGAATTATTAAGAAGAGGTTCACGTTGAACACGACCAATATCTTCCAGAACATCCTTGTTATCGTTACCAAATTAGGCAAGAAAAGCGGATAACCGTTGTTATCTTTTGGAGGCCATATTGATTGACCTCATTTTGAATACAAATGTTATTGTGAAAATTAGGGATATACTATCGAGGTGGGAATGATTGAATAAGACACCCCTATCAGGGATGTATGACTTGATTTATCCATGGAAGGATGCATGTACCCTTTTTAAAGGTGGAATTAAGGATAGAACATCGGTAACTTAAAACGAATCCTAGGGGAATGCATAAAGGTTGACATTTCATCCTTAATAGGGATAGTATGAGTTTTGACAGTATGAATTGGAAAGGATTAAGGTAATAACAACCTTTAAGGATCAGTGGAGAAATTTTTCAAAAGTATATAGACAATGATTCTGGTATTAATAAATGGTATCTTGATATGCCCTGTATCTAGGGAATACAGGAGGAACGATTCAAGGATAATATTAGAGGTTTTACAAGGAGAAAGGTAATATTCAAAATTCTCAAGAATAGAAATGTTGATAAAGGGAATATGACGTAATTATAATGATGCCAAGTGGGGCACGTGTTAAACCACGAGAGAGTATGGATCGAACCAGTAAAGGTCGAAATTGTTCAGGGCAATTAGAGCCTAAGATAAAAGATGTTCTAAGTATGATTGAAAGTCAGTCGTGACAGTGATTAACCTCTAAAGACTGAGGCAATAACTTATGGAAAAAGATGGTGATATTTTTTTTACTCATTAAATTTTAAGGAAAACATCTTCACATAAGCTGTGATTGAAATGAGGTAGAAAATTATTTGGAGGTGGTTAAACTGACATTGACTGTAAGGAAATTTTACTATCAGGAAAGGCCAAAGAGGTGGCCGACACTTTAAAGGTAAGAGGATAATTATAAGCGCTTGTGCCAAAAGAATACAGTGATGATGGTTAAAGCTGTGAAGGTTGTATTATGGTTTGGAAGATTGACATTCCTTCTGATGACTGTGCAATACCCAACCGTAATAGTAGTTGGTAAAGGTTTAATTCGTGTAATCGCCATGAGCGGGCTATTTATCTTAGAAGGTACTATCTTGAGAATGAGCCTGGACCATATTTCAAAAGGACTAAACGAACCTTTGAGTTAAGTCTTCTATCGAAGGCATATGATTAAGAATGGTATTAACCTGCTATCGTTACTTTGATTGAAACTCTTCTGCAATTTTTATCTGCTTCATGTCATGTATGTATGGCAGGATCAGGAGTGTTCTTCATGAATCATGAATGGTGAATATGTTACCTCCTTAGAAGGATTTGATACGACATGTATGGACTCCGTATGGTTAGATATTAAGATTTCATGGAAAGTGAATGACGATAGTAGGTCAGTGGTGGACCATAGTAATGCAACAATGATTCTGCGAGTAATGAGCTGATTACAACCGTGAGAGTTGTATTGGAATGGATGTTGAGATTGAGTACCACTAATCGGGTCGTGGTAATGTATAAGTTATCATTGATAGACTAATTAAGTAGAGTATCTACCTATTGAATATTTATTCCTTCTTATGAAAAGAGAGTCGTATTACTATATAAGAAAGGTTGCGGTGCAAGCATAGAATTCTAGTAACGATGATGTCTAGAATGAGATCCCAGATTTGATTTTTGATATCGAGGGAGTTTCAAAGGTGATTGTGTATAAGCTCGAGGAAGAGCATGGGTCCATAGAATGATGGACGGAATAACAAAAATATTTAGGCATGTGAAATACGATGCTATAATACTTGATGTTGATATAAATACATATATGTTTTGTTCTCCTATGACAAACCTCTATAGTTCAGAGGTAGATTCCAAGCCAGATATTTTGTGGCAGTATATTTTATATATACAATTATCTTCAGTTCGTCCTTTTCTCTTCTTTTCATTTCATGTAAGCTGAGAAGAACAACCCTTCCAGAAGGGGAGGTATTGCCGAATGACTATCTATCTGTGTGATAGAAGCCTAGTAGGATACCACCTGTTGTTTAATTGCTTGTCAAGTACTAAAGGTCGGCCACCTTCTGTACTAACTATGCAATAAAACAAGTGTTCATGATCATAGTGATCTCTCAACAAATTCCTTTACTTCTATATGATTGATCAAACTTTGGGAAATAGAAACAGCTGAAAAAGGAGTAATAAAGTTGTGGTAGTATTCAGAATGGAAACACATTCGTGTACTAAGGTTGACGTGGTTATTACAAGGTTATAGAACGCTAACGAGCAAAAGTATAACCAGTATAATATTAGGAACGGAAGGTAGTAGCGATTACGAACTGGAAAAGAATGGGTATTAAGAAGCAAAAGCTCTAATGCTAAAAGCTATAATAAGAGTCTGTGCAATAGACTTGAAAGAATTTGGAATGATCACTTAACACGGATTGAGTTTTCTTACGACAATAGATCATATGTCAGTATTGAGATATCGCCTTATGAGATCCTTGAGGGAAGACAATGTCGATCTCCCTTATGTTAGGATGAAGTTGTAGAGCGCAAGATGCTCGGACCAGTAGTGGTCCAAAGGACCAAGGATATGATAGATCTAATCAGAGGACGGCTGGTAGTAGCCCAAGATGGATATGATAAGTATGTTGATTTGACACAAAAGGACAAAGAGTATGAAATAGGGGACCTAGTAATGTTATAGGTATCCCTTGGAAAGGATTGATGAGGTTCGGAAAGAAAGGAAAGCTAAGTCTACAATTTGTTGGACCCTTGGATATATCAAGATGTTTGGGAAGTTAGCATATGAGCTAGCCCTACCCCCGAACATGTAGCAAGTTCATAACGTGTTACACGCATCAATGTTAAGGAAGTGTAATTCGGATGCCAGATAAATAGGGGCATATGAGCGCATAGGCATGTGACCAGACATAACCTATAGGGAGCAACCAAAAAGGGTTATAGATCGAAAAGGAACAAGTGCTTAGGAGAAGGGTTATCAAACTAGTCAGAGTTTGATGGAAGAACCACAATGTGGGAAAATTTACTCGAGAGTTAGAAAGTGCAATGTTAAGAAAGTATCCTTATTCATTTTCTATCTGATTCCGGGACGGAATCCTTTTAAGGAGGGGAGACTGTAATAACCCCAATTTTTGGAAAATTTTTGAAACCCTTATGAATAGTGTTTTTGCTGAATGAGAAAACTTTTCATGCCACACTAGGTAGGGGTTCTTTTATGGATATTCTGAGATATTATTAGTACTCTATATGATAAACAAGTGTATGTAAAGATCGTCAGAATCCAAATTCGAACACTTTGATTTTTCCCGAAAATCTACCAGATACAGAAAGAATTGAGTATAAGGTAACAGAATAAAAAGGATTTAAATTCAAGGATTAAAAGAGAGGATCATGAAAGGAACATAATGTATTGAGAAAGGTTAAAGAAACCTAAGTAATAAGATCCCGGGTATGATCCCTCAAACGATAAACGAAAATGAAAGTTAAGCGAACAGTATAACAGATCAGCGGTCATTAGGCAAGCAATTAAGAGTTAATCAAGGAGGTTAGGGATGATGATGTCATCAAACCAACAAGAAGAGGACAAGTGTGGAGGGTGACATCACATGATGACCAAAGCATGACATAAGGGAAAGAAGTGTGGTTGATTTATAACCACACAATTTTTCATGATTAAAAATGATTAAAACAAAACAAAGTCAACCAACCAAGGCAAATCAAAACAAATCTCAAAAAACACAAAAGCTCTTCCCTTTTCTTCATCAAGCTCTCGGCCAAAATAAACACAGCAACTTTAAACTGCCATATCTCCTTCAATACTCACTCAAATGTTGTATTCTATATCTCATTGGAAAGGTATTGAGATGGCCTACAACTCTTGTTCACAAGTCGCGTCCAAATAAGCATGGTAAGACCCTCATTTTTACAGTTCTTTGAATCGGACTTTTAGAAACTTTAAAGCATAACTTTGTGTTCTTGATTTCTTTGGAAAGATCAAGCTTGTAGGAGGCTCCATAAGGCTTCCTAGTAACTTTCCACCCTCCAAGAAAGGTATAAATCTTCACACCCTTTAGTAATAAGTTTGAATGTTGAAGTTTGGAGATGGTTTGGATGGATGAGTAGTAATTTGAATGATAAGCATGATTCGAGCTTAATTGTTAAGTAGTTTAGTTGAATTTGGAGATGTTATAATATATGATTGGATTGAGATCCTTGATCTTATTATGACTGAAATCAGTAGCATTGATGTGTATCTTGAGTTGTTGTTGATTGGTAGTTGGATTGATATGATTTGGAATGGTAAAAATTTGGGAAATCGCATAAACATAGCCGTCGTAATATCCGATTTACTTTAGACTGTTTTTGCTCTTAACATCAGGACCCGAGAACTCCCTGTTAGGTTTTTACCATTGCCATTATTAGATAGTTCATGTTACGAGCTTCGTTTTGATATGTAGTTCGTTTGATTCCGATGTACGGTTTAGGAGAAACGACCGTTTTAAGTAACGGCGTTTCGCGACCGAACCATTACCCCTCACCTTACTTTGAAACCTTGGTTAAGGACCTTAAAAGACTAATTGGGGTATGAAACAATTATGTTAAGTGGATTAGGCAGTTGGTAAGGTACTCGCGAAAGAATCTCCTTAAAACCCTTAATGGTTAATTTATTAAAAATGGTGGAGCCGAGAGTACTCGAGCGACTTAAGTGAATCGTTAAGCGCGAAAGCGAACGTTAGGACTCTAAATGGTTAAAGTCTAGTTTCTTAAGCGACCGGGGTTTAATTCCGACTTATGTTGTTGTTCATAGGTTATCGGACCCACTCTAAGCTTAAGTCTATCCGGGAGCACTTAGGCAAGTTTTCTACCCGTTATACTGTTGTTGTGATGTATATCTGTATATGCATGATCTTGTGATAAATGCATATTTGTTATTAGCAAATTCTTGCGATATATTGTAGCATGTGATATGATATATATGCATGCCTGTTTCATATTCTTGATTTATATATATGTTGGTTCAAATGCTTATAGTTGCATAATACCTATGCTAGAGATAAGCGGTATTTGAGTTTACCCTTAGTATAGGGGATAAAAAAGGTGAACATATTTTTAAACCGGGAGTCGATATTCCCGAGAATATTATATATATTATATATATATATATATGGTTATAGTTTTCAAAACTATTAATCGAATAAGGTTTATTCGATAACTTTAACTTTATTTTATTTATTGAATATTATTTCGAATATTCATCCGAGGACTTATGACTCCTTTAATTGTATTAATTGAATATTATTTCGAATATTTATTCGAGGGCTTAAGACTCAGTTTATATTATTTAATGATTATTATTTGGATATTCATTTGAGGATGTATGACTCCTTTATTTATTTAATGAATATTATTTATACTATTCATTCGAGATATTATGACTCCGCGTATTATTTAATATTCTTTATTTTATTAAAGAATAATGTTCGATAATCAAACTTACTTTCGATTATTCAAATAAAGATATTACTTTCGTATAAGTATATCTTTGATTATTTACTATTCATTTCAAGTATAAGTTTTCCAACTTCTACCTCAATTATTCTTTACGGGAATATTATTTAAATAATAATATTCAGATATTTTCTAAATACATTAGGACTGATTTATTTTATTATATCAGCATTGCTCCAACCACTCCTTAAAGTGTTTTCGAGTCTTCAAAATGATTTTTAAAAGTTAGAGCGGATCCCAAAACTCATTTTTATATTTATGATCTTCCTTTTTAAAGGGGATTTAAATACTCGCTCAAAACCAGAGGGATCCGTCTTTGTGGTGTATTTTATATTCGCAACAAGGTTGCAGTTTTGGTAAATGAATTGATTACTTACCCAACGTTCGGGAAGTAAGTCCATCTATCGAGTCGGCATAAGCAACATGGGCTCAGTGGGCGTCCATGATAGTGTAAGTGGCTCAGTGGGAGTCCATCAAATGCATAAGTGGCTGAGTGGCAGTCCAGCATAAGGTCCTATTGCGACCAGGGTGATGACCTGTGGGGAATTCGTCCATCTACTAGTAGAAAAGGTTACTTATTGGTATCTTTGCCTGATCAGCAAGATATCAGGTTTATGCCAAAATTCTTTCCTTTCCAAATTTATTGGATATTGCAATTCTGTTCATACTTTACATGACAGAGGTTTTCAGGAAACGTATGTATATATATAGGTGTATATATATATCAGGACTTAATGAAGTATATCATAACTTCATTTCCTTCAAAATATTTCAAAGATTGAATCTATTCAAGTCTTATCTTGTAGTCTCATCAGTGTGATGAACTTTTGAAACTAATTATAACTTGAACGGTGGTAGTTCAAGTAGTATTCGGAAAAGATATAAGTATATTGGAGTATCTTGTAACTTCATCTTTTAAACTTATATCTAGTAAAGATTATCTTATGCATATCAAAGACTTTCAGAAAAACGTTGAGACAAGGTTAGATATATGAGATCACCTTGCAACGATATTTTTATACAGTTATAAACTGGAACTTTGTGTATATTATACATGGAAGAGGACTTCCAAAATTTTGAAAAGTATATATGTATATATACTGAATATTTTGCGACTTCATCGCATTAAGATATCAAACTTGGTTCATTTCTTTTGACCAAGACTTTCATGAGTACTATGAGAAGGCTCGCATATTGTAAATCATTATATATATTATTTTGGTGGGCTTGCTGCTCACCCTTGCTTTCTTCTTTCATCACACAACAACAGATAGAAAAGATGAACAGGACCAAGCTTCCAATTCGCAAGCGGTTAGAAAATGTTCCGCAGTTTTCTGGAAGCGTTGATGCCGCCGTAGCTGAGGTAGGAGCTACCAATAGGCTAGGTTTTCAACTATTGATAAACCACACTTATGTATAATATGAATTGTAATAATGGCAAAGAAATGTAAATTTATTCAGAAACCCTTTTGAGGTGTAATGACTTATAATTATGGAATAACATGACTTATGTTATTTTTGGTATTCATCTCTGAGACTATAACTTGTGGTGTGTGTGTGTATATTGTGGGGTCACAGTACAGAGTAGTTGATTGTTTATTAAGATTGGGTGTTATTAAGAGAAATGGAACTCGTGACAACCCGGATCCCCGACCCCAGATTTGGGGGTGTTACATATGTGGCCTCTTTCACCACATTGTAGCATTTGACATTTGAGTTGTCTCCTCTGTTAGACTTTCCTTTACCTTCAGACTTTCTGAACCCTTTCTTATCAGAACTTCCACTTTTCCTGGAAAACTTCTTGCCTTTTCTAAATTTCCTGTAGGCTATCTTTATGATACCCTTTACCATAATAGCACACAATTTCATCATCTCTTCATCAGCATCAATTTTAGATAAACTTTCAGTTTCTGAATCATCATCATCCGAATATGATGACTCTGAATCAGACTTTATGATGAGAGTCTTTCCTTTGCCCCTTTTTGAGGCAGCCATTTTAGGAGATTCCTCCTCAGCCTTCAAAGCAACTGTCCTTGACTTTCTTCCATGCCTCTTGCACCTTTGATCCATCTCAAGTTCATAAGTCTTGAGCATACCATAAATTTCATCAAGAGTAGTTTCAATAAGGTCATAGTTGTCTCTTATGGTAGTAGACTTCAAATCCCAATTTTCAGGAAGAGCTAAAAGGAATTTTAGATTTGAATCTTCAAGATCATATTCCTTGTCCACCAGTGACAAATCATTCAAGAGTTTGACAAACCTGTCATATAAGTCAGTTAAAGACTCATCAGCTTTTGAGTCAAAGTGCTCATACTCTTGAGTGAGTATAGTCCTCCTCTTCTTCTTGATTGCATCAGTTACCTGACATCTTGTCTCCAAAGCATCCCATATCTTCTTTGCAGTCTTGCAATGAATTACCCTGTTTAACATGGCATTATCAATGGCACTATGCAGCAAATGCCTTACCCTTGCATCCTTGGCAATAGATGAGATGTCTTCAGCTGTGTACTCACCTTTCTCCTTTGGTATGGTCTTTGCTGGTTGATCAGCAACTACAACAGAGAGCTTGGTAGGCTTATATGGTCCTTCATTAATTCTGTCAAGGTATTCTGGATCTGTAGCTTCCAGAAACATAGCCATCTTCACTTTCCATATGGAATACTCAGAAGGTCTCAGTATGGGAACCCTAATAGTTTTATATCGACTGTAGGTTTGAGTCTTTTGAGTTTCTTCAGTTTTGGTGGGCTTGGTTGGAGTTTGTGCTTCTTCAGATATGATTGTTTGGATCTTTACTGTATGTGTGTTAATAGATAAGCTCTGATACCAATTGTTATGTCACACAACACTGTAGAAGAGGTTGAATACAGTGTTAATACAATCAAATTGATTTAATACAAGTATGTAACAAAGATCAAGTATATTGAATAAACTTTGTTACAATAAGAACTGCAGTTCTCTCTCAGTGATGAACAAATATCACTAAGAGTTGCTAGGTTAAAATGTATAATCTTCTCGATAATGATAACACATATAGTGTTAACCCTAAGTCTGTGTTTATATAGTACACAGTTATAAGATAACTTCTAATTGATATGGAATATAATTCTGTCTACTAAAATATACCAATCAGATATCTTCTACAAGTCTTTCAGTCTTCTAACTCTTTCCATGCATATCTTTATTTATTTTAGTCTCGATCTTCTACTGTAAATCAGCTTCCTTCCTTATATGAAAATCTTCCCGCACTTAAGTTCTGATATGACCTTAAGTTCTGATATTAAGTTCTGACTTCCAGTAAGTCCTGATTTCAGTAAGTCCTGATATGTCCTGTTTGATAAGATCTGAAAACTAAACATGAATCATATTAGACATGACATCTCAAATATATTTAACAATGCAAAATACTACGTAAATATTTTGACTTCATTAATCTTAATAATGTATAATTATTTTTTTATAATTTATTTATATAAAATAATAAAATTATAAATATTATAATCAGCCCGTGCATCGCATGGGTTATAGGCATTTTTTAAAATAAATAAATAATACCAAGTCATTCACATGTACAAATTTTCTTATAAGATTTTAATAATCTTAATTTTGAATCCATCAATAATATTATATATATATGTAAAATACTACGTAAATATTTTAACTTCATTAATCTTAATAAAATATTATTATTGTTATTATAATTTTTATAATTTATTTATATAAAATAATAAAATAATAAAATTTTAAATGTTATAATCAGCCTGTGCATCGCATGGGTTATAAGCTAGTATATATAATCTTTATTTATGAGTTTACCACACAAAAATGAAAATTTTAGTTTGCTCTTACAATTGTGTATATATTATAACTCATACTTAAGTGATTTCACAACATAACCATAAAATAAGTTTTTACTTCCATATTAACATTTTACTCTTTTTCCAAATTTACTTCCCTTGATTACAAAATCCCAAAACTCTTTAAATATGAAAAGTAAAAATAATGAAAATTAAACCAGAGAAAAAATTGATGTCAAGAAAAATAAATTTGCATTAATTATAAAATAAAACAGAACATTAGAGTTGTGATAACGGGTAGGGATGACAATTTTTACCGATGCGATGGATACCTGATCCGTACCGATCAAGTTGGATTGTACCGAACCAGAATATTTTGGGTTTAGGTTTGATTTTTAAAGACGAATTATATACGGGTCGGGTTTGGTTTTTTCCCTTACCGAACTCGAACCCCGTATTAAAATATAAATAATATAATATTTATTAATAGTAAATACATGTAAAGTTACTAATATTTCTTATTTACTAATATATTTTGACTCAGATTAAATCCCTCTCTTACTTTTCATCTTATTCGAGTTCTCTCTGAATCGTCAAATTACAATCCTACCTGGCTACCTCGGTGCGACAATAAAAATTAAGTTCAATATCTTATAATCTCTTCTTGGTGTTCGTATATTTATGAATGTTGCAGCTGACTGGAAGACAATAAAAAACAAATGAGCTAAAATAACTTTGCAATTCATACACTAAAATTTCCTTTTAGATTATCAAAATTTGTAATGCTTTTTTTCTCAACCTCTAAATTTATTTATTTTTTATTTCTAAAAAAATCATTTTTTCAAATTTTTTCGGGTTTAGGGTAAACCCGAACCCGAATTAAAGCCGACGGGTTCGGGTTTACAAATTCAGATTTTTCGATTTCAATTTTGGGTTTAGTTAAACAATATAAAATCGAGTTTGGATTTGATTTTTACTAAAATTGTTTCGACCGACCTGTTTGCCATCCCAAATAATAGGCATGCATTTAATGTAGACAAAATAATTGCATAATTTTTTTTGTTCTTATTTGACTATGTGCAGTGATATATGCGTGTACAAGTTTGAATGCAGGTAATATGTATTCAAAAAAACATGCACGCATAGCTGAATTTTATATTCAGAGCTTACACATATGTATACACATCATACATATATTCATGCATTTATCTATATACACACATATTTTATTAATGTGAATACAATTGCTAGGCTTATATTTTGGCTTAAACTCATGCTTGAGTATATTGCTAACAATTTTTATAAAAAATATAATAAACACAGTGACGGGCGTAGAAAATTTAAAAATATATAATAATAATAATAATAATAATAATAATAATAAATTTTTATTTATTAAATAAAAATATTCATAAATATAATGTATGGCACTTGTTCATTGAGAAATAAATTTAGTAAAATAATGATTAGAATGCTGAATAGTTTAAAATATATATATGAAAATCACAAAAATATTACCCCCTTCGTCCCTTTCAATTCTTTACATTTGAGAGGGATGGTTCGTCACACATTTTAAGGCTCATGTATAATATAGTTTCATAAATTATTTTTAAGAAAAAATTCTTCTGAATAAAGATTAAATGTTTATATTTTTATAAAAATAAAAGAAAAATTTAAAAATAAGTTATGAAGATATAATTCATATGCATCGTAAAATGTGTGCCAGACAATAAAAAAAAGGGTAAAGAAATGAGAGGGACAAATGGAGTATAAAAGATGCCGAAGAAGAAACCAAAAGGTATCCCCTTGCTTATATATTCTTTATGTGGAAGGATTAAGTTCAATGTTAAGAAGAAATGAAGAATCGGGAGTGATTCATGGATATAAAATTGCTCGAGGAGCCCTTCCTATATCCCATTTGTTGTTTGTAGATAACTGGTACCTATTCTTTAAGACAACATGTCCTGAAACAATAACTATTAAGAACATCTTATTAAGGTATCAGCTAATTTCAGACCAAGCTGTTAACTTTAATGATTCGAGTATCATGTTCAGTTCGTACACTCCGCAACAGAATTGAAGGCTGATTTGTGGAGTTTTAGAGGTAAATGAAGTCCAGAAACCTAGAAAATACTTGGGATTTCCAATGCAATGGGCAGAAAGAAAACTGTTGCGTTTAAGAATCTAAGTGATCGTGTAGAGGAAAGACTACATGGGTGATCAAATAAGTTATTGTCCCAGGGAGGTAAAATAATTTTGTTAAAAATTGTGGCACGGTCAATTACTAATTTCTGATGAATCTATTTCTAGTGCCAAATGAAACTTGTGAGGAGATTTAAAGGAAAATGAATGCCGCAACAGATTCTTACCAAGGCCACCAAACCTAAAGTTTCAAAATCCAAGTCAAAGAAAGCCACCTTTGTTGTCTCTCAAAAGACAACAGTTGTAACAACTACCAAAAACCCTAAGGGGAGTGAACAGGGTGTTAGTGGTCAGGGGATGGGTGAACATAAAGAAAACCTCCAGAATAAGGTAGGAGAGGTGAGTGGTACCCAAGCTAGCCAAGCCACAGTTTCTCAAAAGACTGTGGTGGTTGAAAAGGATTCGAACTCATCCCTAGTTGCACCCTCTCAAAAGGGTATAACTATTGAAAATAGTCCCCAACCAGGGACACTGAACAAAAGAGGGAGGGACAATGAAGCCACACACTCCCCTGTAAAAGACTTCACAAGAAGAAAGAAGGTCAAAACCCTAGTTTCAATACTGGGTGCACACACTGCACAGATACAATCACTTGTATCTATGCCTTCACAAATTAAGCTTGATGTTACTTCAATAAATGTGGAGTCACAGCCCCATTCTCTCAAAATTGACACACACCAACCACCAAATTCTCCATCACCATCCCTGGATGTGGACATGATTTTCACATCAATTCCTGATTCTCCCTCTTTACAACTCAGGGAGGAATATGTCCTAAGTCCAATCATGTATGAGGATTTAGGAATAACTTTTATGTAATCTGTTTTGATTTCATTGATATTAATAAAAGACTTGTTTTGTTTTTATTACGGACTTTATCTATTTAAGTGTTTAAATAAGATATACCATAGTTTAGAGTAAAACTTTTTATGGATTATGATGAGATCATAATAATGAGACCTAAAAAGATGATAACTCTAAACTTAAATAGTTCCTGGTCATAGGATTACTAACTGGTAATTAATAATCCGCAAAGATCAGTACATACTATGCTTGCTTCATTATGAAGGATGTCTGTTCTCATAGACATTTGTGTGGTGACAGTATAGCTAGTATGTAGGTGCTTATTATAGAATAAGTTCACTGAACATGACTCGCACAGCTGAACAACTGATGGAGTTCACTCACGTGTCAGCAGTTGTTCACATAGTGATAGTTGTACAAGTATCCTTAGACTTGAGGTCATCATAGTCATCTTGTGTACACTGAACTATGCTTTGGTTTAGTTCTTAGTCTCCAGGGACAATTATTAGGGCTCTTTTGGGTATAGGAATTTGTACACGAAGATAGTGTATGATCAATAAAGGATCTACCCCTTCCAGTGAAGGAAGCGAATGTTCAAGGCTGATCCACTTATGCTAGTTCAGGAATCTCTGGCCGGAGTAAATGAAATTAGAAAGGAGTTTCTAATTTGCATAGAACTACGCATAGTAAATGGTAAGCAAAGTGATTAAATTAGATAGGCTTGACACGAGTTCCATGCCTTGTATTTAATCGGGACATTGTAGGGTAGAAGGAGTTTATTGTACGGTAACTATTCACTGACAGGTTCTTGGTATTCTAAGCAGTGAATTCATATTATCCGGATAGTCGCGATATGTTGAGAAGCATCACTCACGATATAGAATAAATGTGATTAATTAATTAATCATATTTAATAAATTAGAGAATTTATATAAATAATGATAAAATAGTTTTATTATTATTTATTTCTACTACCGGCTTAATATTGAACCTACAGGGTCACACCATAAAAAGAGAATGATTTATTGGTGGATGAATTAATTAATAATGGCTAATAATTATTTATTTATGAAATAAATAATTAATTGGAAAATTTAATAATTGATTAAATGAGATTTAATTGATTATAAATTAATTAAGAAAACTTCTTAATATTATTAATTAAGGATTTAATTTTTGGAAATTAAATCAAGAGAGAGAATTATTTCTAAAGTGTTTAGAAAAAGGATTAATAATTAAAAGGTGTTTTAATTATTAATGAGAATAATAAATGGGATAATAATAATATTATTTATGGAAAAATTTCAGCTGAAAATTTTGCCTATAAATACACTATTATAGACCCTAATTTTATTCTAACCCACATCAAACCCGAAAACCCAAAAAGTTTGGAAAACCCAATTCTCTCCACCTCCTTCTTCCTCCTTAACATCGTTTTCTTGGTGGATACCGGTGGAGTGCTTCACACTTGAGGAGCAACTGCTAAGGATCTCTGATCGTTGTCTCCGAATTATTTTAAAAGGTTAGATTCGATCCCTCGAATTTTTATTCACGATTTATATACTTTTATTTGGATTTTGTATGTGTAAAAGTGTTTTTCCACGCCCCGCTGCGTTTAAAAATCCAACAGTACTAATATATAGTTGTCATTATACAGTAATCAATGTATAAAATATTTTCAAATTAGTCCAAACATGTAAATGTAAAGGAAAAATTTATAGACAGTTGATTCAATACCTTGCACATCATTGCATGATGCTAACTCACTCGCGTCATCAAAAGATGACAACAAATTCACAACAGGATTTTTAGAACGACTGAACGATGCAGTATTTTCATTGTTGGTATTCTGAGCTCCCGAATTTCCTGTAAAGTTATTCATGTTGATGAGTACATTACGTTTGATTATAAATAGCAAATTGATATTGGATGTACAAGCAATACCTGACCCAATCGGCATATCTAGAATTGGACGTCTTGTTGAAGAACATTCATTTCCAGAGTGTCCTCTTTCTAAAGTACTGAATTGACCATGGTCTATTAAATAAAGAAATAGATTTTCATTATGTAACCGATAAAAAGTATGAAAAAATAAACAAACAGATTTTTCACATATTTGAGTAAATATATAAAAAAATTCATACACACCAAATCCCATTTGCGATGTGGATGGTGTTTGTATTGTACTATTAGGCTTGTAAGATGTCATTGCACTTGGTAATCGGTAACAAAGGACGTAGAGGGGCTGTGGAAAGTAAATGTGAAAAGAAAGAGAACACAAATTTTATATAAAAACTACCATACACAAAACTACCAGAAAAGTAAATACATGTAAAAATTGGATTCTCCGTAATCTTTTGAGGACGTCCTGCATCATTATTCATTAGATTGTATTAGAATAAAAAACTATATTAAATCATTAATAATTTTGCAAGAAAAATCCATATTAATCCTACCAACTGGTCTCTTTTGAGGAGGTGACGTTAGTATAGAAGTTTCTCTAGTATTATTTCCTGAAATGCAATGGAAAGTTGTTAATTTGTTTTTTATTGTCAATTTTTCTATTTAGTCCAAGTATTAATATTTTACTTATCAATCTATTTCGAAACTAAGAAAATAGTTTTGTGATACCTGGGAAATGATTCTCTTTGTCAAGTGTTGTGTTGGCAGACACCTTTCTAGGACGGCCTGATGTATTTTAAGATTTTGATAGAGTTTGACGACATTACATAGATACGCCAAAAATATATAATCAATAATGAATATAAAAAATAAAAAAAACAGATTTAACAATTATTTCTTTAGGAGAACTCCTAGAATATTACCTCGTTGAGTTTTTGGTTGGTCACCAATAATATTTCTAGTGATGTTGATCAGCGGCCTTCTTTCTGCTAACACCACAAAATGATTTGTATAAATAACAAATAGAGATTAAATATCACATCACTGGGACATAGAAGTACCTCTGATAGGGCAGGATGAAAAATTATTGGAAGTTTGCGTCATTCTATAATGATGGTTGTATAATGTCGGTGATACACTGTTATGAACGTTCAAGCCTGATTCTGCAGATAGATGTGGGCTAAATTGTCCGAATAAGTTGGAAAAGAAACCCAATATATTGAGATTAAAGTTTATAAATAATTCACTTTCAGCTCACAGTAGAAATACAATGAATATTTGTTAAATTATGAGTATGAATGTTATACTAATCAAACATCTCACATCCTGAGAAAGTGAAATCTCTTAAATATTACCTTCTTGCAGTCTTGGTCGCTGAACACTGATATTAGTACTTGCGATGGTCAACGGAGTTCTTTCTGCTAAATATTTAATAAATAATTAGTATAAATAATTAAGAGAACATTGGTTTGTAAAATCATTTTATATACTTACTTCTGTTAAGAATAGAAGCCATATTATTTGGAGTCACTGGAATTGTGAAATGATGATTGTATGGTGTTGGTTTTAAACTATTGTAAACCGGCAATAATGTGTTTACAAATGGTTATGGAGCATATTGTCCTAAAAGTAATGGAAAATATAGTAGGCATCTTAGCATGAAGTAATGGTACTTGTCGATGTGTGCATTTACGTGTGCATCCAATAGACAAAGATGAGAAGACAAAATAGTTTCAAAACCTGAAATCGTTCCATTCACTGAAGTGTTTGAAGATCCAGTTACATCAATTTTTTTTGGTCTTCCTATGATCCAACACAATACAAAAATGTCAAATTCTGGATTTAAAAAGTGCAAAAACATGATCATACCTCTTTTTCGTTTTTCCCCCGTGGATGCATTGCCTTGTTGAGAATTGGAGGTATCCATAAGTGCAAGATGCCTGATATTAAAATGTCCTTAGAATGCTTAACTGATATTTTTTAATGTGAGTTCAAAATATGTGTAAAGCTCTTTATATAGGAAAAATATAGTGGTCAACATTGATTATATGCATAAATTACATTGAGTAGATTGTGCAATTAATATATTTTTGAAGATAATATTTATTTCTGATTGGCTGTATTTGTTTAATGTCAAATATCATAAGATTACATAAATCTGGTGTCAGTGGTCAGAAATAAAAAATCTCTCAAATATCAAATTAATTTGAGTTGATTATGGTGAAGAATTATTTATTTACAAATATAAATTAGTTGTCAACATTAATTATACACAAAGATACAGGAAAATCTAACACTTTAAATAAATGAAAAAATAAAGTCAAATCATGATTTGTTGGATCATCAGCCAATTATTTCAGACCTAGTTGAAGAATCTGTGTCACTTAATTTAAAATCAATCCACAAAGATTCAAAAATTATGTCACTTTCAATTTCCACTTCTTTTCCTTCTTCAACGGATCTCCCTCATCCGTTGACAAATGGTTGTTCTTCAACGGATAAGCTTAATAGCAGTTATCCGTTGATACCATCAGTTTCAACTTCAACGGATATTCTTTATCCGTTGATGGTCTCTACACAAACAACTGAATTAACTCCAAGTGCAGAAGACATGGTTACTGTACAATCACTTCTAGGGCTGAGGGAAGGGAGTGAAAACTTGAGTGAGAGGCTGGGTTACTCCCAGGAAAAAGGAGAGCTTGAGAGTCTAAATATGCATGTTATTTCTTCCAGCATGGCAAAAGAAAGTGAGAGGAGTACCACCTTAGTAGGTGAAGGTGAGGGTGTGAGGAGTGTGAGCCAGGGGGAGCCCCTGATGCAAGAAAAGAGAGAAATTGAGAGAAAAGCAGGTACATGAGATATAAGGGTGGATCCATCCATTGCTAGTGAGTCAATGATTGTGGATGATGCTGACAAGGAAAGACAATTTCAGCAACATTACAGAGCTGAAATTGATAACATATTCTTGGATGCTGACACTTTTACTCATCCTGTGTCAGCCTATCAACTGTTGGCCACTCAGGGCAATGAGGAGGCAGAAAAGACTTTAAACCTAGTACATACTTCAAAATCTCTACAAAGGGATAAAGCTGCTGTCAATATGCTGCCTTCTATAGCTGGAGAGCCATCTGAATAATTTGGGGTAAATTTTAATGATGATGACTCTGGTTCTTTTGATGGAAGCATGAACTTAGGGGGAGATGAAGGCCCAAGTTCTATTCCAGAGTTACCTAAATGGGCATTGACAAAGGAGTCTACACCAGGGCATTTCAATGTATCCTTAATCAAACAAGTCATGGCTATCCAAAAGGCAATTCAGAAAACTTCCAATGCTGGTACCAAGGCCATTCTCCAAGCCCACCTAGACTCTCTACATCTCATGAAGCTCCAACAATTAAGACATAATCTAAGTGTGGATGAACTCAAAAATGATATAGCTGATTTAAAGTCCTACAATACTGAGAAGCTGGATGCAATCATACCCTTTGGTACCATGCAAGAACTGTTACTGAGACTGAGAAGAGAATTAGATGCTGAAAAGAAGATGGCCAAATTGGAGGAAAGAGTTCAAGTTATTGAAAACTCTATGGTGAACATTCTTCAAAATCAACACTCTCAGACTAGTCTTCTAGTGCAACTGGCTAAAGCACAGGGCTTGACCCCTCTCCTTGATGATAACAAAAAGGGGGAGAATAAAGGGGAAGGGGAGCCATCGACACACATTCAAATATCAAAAGTGCTAGTTCCTACCATCACTACTTCTCCAACACTTCAAGTCAAAGGAAAGCTTGATGGAATTGATCTAATCCACCTAGCAGCAGCTGAGATGAAGGTGAAAGAGCAAAGGAGGAAAATTGATGAAAGGATGCAACAAGTGTTTGGTTCTACAACTGCAAAATCTCTATCTGTGAAACATAACACAAAAGTTGAGCCAATCATTATGGAGCACAAGCCAGTAAGGAGGATTAAGGTTGGAGAAACCTCTTCAAGGAACCTGAAGCCCATGGTACTTAGGCCAACCACTAGATTCAACAAGGCCTCTACAAAGAACCCTCTAACTCCTGCTCAGCTAAAAGAAGTGGATTTTCCTCTTCCAAAGCCTGATGAAGACAAAGTTTTGGGTGGTAATATCATAAAGCACAAAGAGACCAAGGATGTAGTGGAAAGAATGAATATGGCTATCATCTATAGAGAGGGAAAGAGTATCTGTGAGATTCAAGGACATCCCAAATTCTCAATAGCGAAGAGGGAAGAGACCATGAGGCTAAAGGAAGAAGTTAAAAAGCTGAAGGTTGACAAAAGAGCACAAGCAAAGCTTGAAAAATAGCTAAAGTCAAGTCTAATTGAAGAAAATAAGAAGATTGAAGACAAGAGTGAAGGAAACAAGACTGAAAGCATAAATGTGGATATGGGGAATATGGTTGGTGAAAGTGGGGAAGAAGGAAGTGAGGAAAGAAAGGAATGGAAGAAGGGTAACAGAAAGAAGGTTAGGGCAAAAAGGAAGAGTGAAGATGACACTGAAGTAATTCAATCAAAATCCAAACCACAACCTTCTATTCCTGAACATTTTGTTGTTGATCCCAGTATAAATATCCATAGTGAACCAATCATCTCCAAAGAGGAACCTATTGATTGGGACACCATCAAATTGCCTACCTTCTTAACCACTTCTCCACCATCAAAGGAACTGAAAAGAAAATCCAAATCCATACTCCCCCAACCTCAAGTAAATTCACTCAGAAACATAAACCTAAGCCTAAGCCACAAGCCTCAAAGGATGATTATGTTCACATTTGTGACATAAAAGAATATACATATATTGAACTCTACCTGGATGAGCTGGAGGAAGTAAGGGGAATAAATGCCTATGGACAGCTACCAGAAAGGCTAGTGTTCAAATATAAAGGAAGTGTGGAAAAGACTTGGCCTCTTCAAAGAATTCTAAATGAAGGTTATTCTACCTTGATTAGAGTCTACTCAGCTATAAAAAGGGATACTGGTTTTACCAGGACTGCCAAGACTGCGATTCTCAACAAGATTGCCAGCATAAGGAAGACTTGGTGGGAGTCACATTCCTTGCCTAGAATATTACTCATCCCAGAGCATGGAACTACAATTCATAAATCACCTCATTGGTTGATGGAGTTCAAAGACAATAAAGGAGTCAGAAGATTTTTCAGACTTGAAGACCATCTTAAGATTGCCAGTAATGAAACTCTCAAGGACATGCAATCTAAGTTGGATATCAGTGATGAAGATGAAGCTGAATTCTACAGACAACTCCAACTCCAAGTAGAGGAAAATGAATGGAGGCTAGGGAAGAAAACAAGGGAACAAAGGAAAAGAAAATGATTTGCTCAGGCTAAAGGAGCACCCTTGGAAACACTGTAAATCTTTAACTCTATCTCAGTACATACACTTTTGCTGCACTTTTGAATTTTTACTTAGTTTCAACTCATATATTTGTTAAGTGTTTTGTTATCATCAAGATAACCCTGAATTTATGCCTACAGTTCTAGTAGACATAAATAGGGGAGATTGTTAGGAATATATGTGTATTAGTTTGATGATAAGTTAAACAAAACACTTAAGTTGAAATCTAGTGTTTGTAGCCTCAACGGATAAGACCACTTTGGCTATCCGTTGATGGAGTAGCTTTACTTAGAAATAAGTTTAGTATTGTAGCACTTTTCAGTCTTTGTAAATGAGTAATAATTCTTAGAAGTTGTAGGAAATTATAAGTCATGTTGACTACTAGTGGATATGCAAATAGGATGGCTAATTGTAAATATTTTATGCCTTGTAATTTTGTATAAATGAAGTAGTATCAACTGGTAAATTAAAGACCTTCAACGGATGAGAAACAAAGCCTCAATGGATGTCTCTAAAGCTTCAACGGATAACATTCATCAACGGATAAGTGCATCAACGGATAAAGCTTCAACTGCTAAAGCTTCAACGGATAAGAGCATCAACGGATAAAGCCTCCAACGGATGAAAGCTTCAAAGGATGCTCAGTTCCATAGAAGTTAATAGTGACAATTCATAAGCTGACAAGGGCACATGGGTTGACAGAGACAATTGGAATGTGGTAGCCTCTTGGAGGAATCAAGAAAAAATAGCATTTCCATTCTGGTGCAAACAAGGAAGTATTCAAATATTCACAGATTATCTTAGATTGCATTGGACAGAGAAATGAAGAAGAAACATGTGAAGAACTATTTTATAATTGTATTTTATCTTTGTCTTCACTTGAAATACTTGGTGATATATAAACCAAGTTGTAGCTAGTAATTAAGTATGAATTTTCAAGAGCTGTTTAGAAAAATTCAGAGAGAAAATCATCTAGTTTGTACTAGGAAGCAGCTGTGAACAATTCTTTGTATCACAGATTTTCTGAAATACACATCTCTGGTGGAACAATAAATCCACCAGAAAAGTTTTTAAAGCCTTTATGTTCTTTACATTTATGTTTTGAATATACATCTGTCTGCACTTGCTTAAAGCAATTCACACATATCTGTTCATCATACACTTAGCTTTTGAAACTGCTTAAAACTTGAAAAAGTTTTGAGATTTACATTTAACCCCTTCTGTAAATCTCATTGTTAGTTCCTTGGGAATAACAGATCTTGCACATTCTTCAAGCTGCTTTTTGTAGACTTGTCAATCCAGCTGGTTGGATTGTTTATTGATTGTTTATCTTGAATATTGAACTGGTCTGTGATTATGTACTTTGAGAATTTTACTCGAGATCTCCAGTTTTGGCACATAGAGATCTTGACATCTCAATAAGTATAATGACTTATCGAGATCTCTAATTCTCTGGTGAATTTGACTTATAGAGGTCTCTGAGTTCTCGAATGAAGCTTTAGCTTGTCGAGATCTCTCAGCATCATGTCTTCACTTTGTCTTGTCGATAACTTAGAGTTCTCTAGTGAATTTTGACTTATCGATATCTCTGAGTTCTCGAGTAGACTTAGACTTATCGATAACTCAAAGTTCTCTAATGAATGTAGACTTGTCGATAACTCTGAATTCTCTAGTGAAGAAATGACTTGTCAATATCTCCAACCTTCATGTCTTCTTAACTTGTCGATATCTCTCTGAGTTCTCTTGTAGCTTCCTGACTTCTCGATAAGTCATTTGGAGTTCTCAAATGATTTCTCTATAACACTAAATCTGTGACTTGTAGAGATCCCGACTTAGAGTATTTTTATCCAAACAGATTTATTCAACTCCAAGATTCTTCAAAATTCTTCTGAGCCATGATCTTCTTGATCTTCTTCCAGATAGAATCCTTAGGCTTGATACTGTTTCAAGAAAAAGACTTCAGTCTACTCCTTTGACATTTTTACAGACTTTAAATGTTACAAGTACAAAATATAGATTAAGATAACAATACAACTTACTTAGGGTTGACAAAATGTCTTAGTCTTGTTAAAGTACATGCATGTCTTTTACAACAATCTCCGCCAATTTGTGAGAATATTTCTTAACACAAATTCATGCCTGTTAACAAGACTAACCCGAAGTTTAAAGAGATGAAAGATTAAATTGATACACAAAGCTTGATTAACTTGCAACTATTTGTACATTAGGAAATTTACAGAGTTTAATGGTTACAAGTGTCAGGTAAAGACGGTTTTTACATTAGCTTGTTCTCTTTGTAGGTCCTTTAAGTAATCAAGAATTTCAAGTTCTTCTATATTAGGTGTCCCACTAAGAGCTTCTATGAGTTCCTATCTTGCTGCTTTTGAGTAACCTTTGTCCAGTAAATCAATCCTGAATCTTGAAAATTGACTAGCTTTAATGTTGAGAAATTTTCCATCTTTAGAGATTTTACTCATCCCTTTTGCTTTCAATTCTTCATATCTTTTTATGTACATCTCTATTTCTTCATCATACTTCCTCATTCTCTCTTCAGCTTCAGCCTCTTCTCTTTTCTTTGTTTCATCCCTTTCAATCAACCATTCAGCTAGAACTGATCTTCATGTCCTTGAAGCAGTATCCTTGTCCTTTACCAAGCTTATTATTCTCTTAATTTCTATGGTTGAAAGAGAGTCCATTAATTTGCTGCCAAGAAAGGTGAAGGAACCATCTTCATAGAAAATTCGGACTTCCCTATGAGATTCAATCCAAACTTTGACTATTTCCTCAGCAAGTTGTTGAAAATAGTCTTCATATGAGATGCACCAATTTAAAGGTAGAAAGTCAGATTGCTTGAAACAGTTCCAGATGGCCCTTTCAGTGACTTCCACTTTCTTTGCAGGCTTTACTTTCTTAGGCTTTCTCCCAACAGATTTGTGCTTGAATTTTAGTGAAGGTTTGGCTAAAGGTAGGGTTGTCATTTTCTTGAGACTTGTCTGGCTTGTGGTGATTGGGATTTTTAAAAGAGAGTTGGCTGTTTGTTTGTACATAAACTTTGGCTTTGAGGTTTGATGTTTGAGATAGTTGATATTGTGGGTTGAGATGAGATTTGAGTTGGTTGTGTTTGGATTTTTAGGGTTTTCTGAGTTTCTGAATCATCATGAGGTTTCCTGCTCTTCCTCTCACCTACTTCATCTTTCTTGTCATTCTCCTTCTTCTTCTCTCCACCCTTGCTGCCCGATGGCTTACTGGACTGACTTGGATTTTAGCCAGAAGGATTTTGATCATCTTTCTCCTGCTCATCATCATCCAAGTTATCCTTGTTAATTTGTGTTTTGGGCAAGTTGGCTTCTACATTGTCCAGATATCTCCTCAGTAGCTTTATCATTTCCATATCATCATTGTTCTTATTTTTCTTAGCTCTTAAGCCAGTTCCTAGGATCATGATATGCTTCTTGTTTCTCATGACACAATGTTTGGGGATCTGAAAATGTTTGAAGTGATTGACGTTTGGACAGATGTATGCTATACCCTTGATTGGCTGTAAATATGCTTCAGGAAAAGCAGCCATTTGAGCATTCCTCAATTCAGTCAATAGCAAGGTATCTTCATGAGTAATAACTTTGAATTTTCTGATGATGATATCTAACTCAGATGCCCTTCTTGAGACAAGGTAATTTAGGGACACTTGCATACATCTGTCTGTCCTTGAGTCATTTGCATTGATCACTATTCTCTTGTGCAGAAAGTTGTTCTGATTGACCATGATCACTATTATGAAATTAATTATATTGTCCAGGGCCTTTTTATATGTGAAGTGATTGTCGTTGAGAGAAGCTTTTAAAGCTGTGAGTAGTTCATCAAACTCTCTGCTCAGACTAGGTCCTTCAGCAGCCCTAATAAGTCTCTCCATGTCAAGATCAACTTCTTTAGATTTCTTTTTAGCACCCTGGACTTGCTGTTGAGATGACCTTGATCGTGTCAACCTAGCCTCTATCTCCCCCTTAGTCTTGTTGACAGGCATTAGAAGGGGAGTAGGAATTTCAGGCCTAACTTGTTTAGGAAAAGAAGGTAGTGGTATGTTGAGTTTACCCATGATGGCTCCCAAGGCTACAAAATTCTGCATTTGAAGATGCTTATGGGAGTCCACCAGGGTTTGGATATCTGTTTGTTGGCTCTTGAGAAGAGATGTCAAGGCCTGAACTTGTGCAGTGAGATAAGAGTTGGAGTCTTGCAATGCAGTGACTTGACCTTGTAGAGATTGGATCTGTAGGTTTGTTGATGTAGATGCAGGTTGATGGGAGCTTGATGTAGATAATAGCAGTGGAAGACCCAAATGTAGCTTGCACAAATTTCTGAATTTCATCCATGACCAAAGAAGAAGGAATGTATCTTGCAGTGTGCATCTGATCTAGCTTCAACCTTGTGTCATTAGAGTTAGTGATATGTGTTAGGTGTCAATATATTTGTAGAAGGGGGGTTGAATACAAACAATACCGTTTAATCGAATAAAATGCGGAATAAAAAAGTGAAACGAAATTCAAGTTAAATAAAACTATTATTAAACTTGAAAGGTGTTACAACAATGGTATCGTTTACAAGGGATTAATCTCAAATCAATTATTACAAATCTAGAATAAATTCGACATGAACTTTTTCTATTTTTGCAATAAAAAGATCAAATGCTAAAAGCGATTTGAGATTAAGCTCTAGGGATTTCGATCCGCTAGATAGTTACACAAGAACAAGAAAAGGATTTCTAGTGGATTAGATTTAACAATAAATACTAGAAATAAATGATCTGTGAATTTGCAATAAGTTCTCTGCAGGTTTCTTTTGTTCTGTGTTCTGCTGAAATTTTATATTCAATGCTCTTTTTAAAAAATGATCTGCTTTTGTTGGTTTTGTAAACAAACCACTTCAATTGAATCAGTAAGACTTTCGGAAAGACAATCCATTTGGCTCAGCATGACAATCCTTTTAACTGGTAAGACTTTCGGTAGGACTATCAATTGAACTGATATGACTTTCGGTATGACTATTGATTGTCATACCGATTGTCTTGCTAGTACAAAAGATAGTCTTGCTGGATTAAAACAGATTTTAATCAAATAATAATTCTGAATTAATTAATAAATTAATTCAATTAATCAATAAATTAATCTTTGCAGATTTAATTTATTTTCTTAATTAAATTATATGAGTTAATTAATTAATAGAGAATTAATACCAATCTTGAGCAGCAACCATTCTTCTGAAAATCACTGTCAATTACGAATCAATTCCATCACTTCAATGTTGACACTCGATGTACTGTCTGGTTCATGAGTGACTAACTTCCGTGACGTTTCTTCATGCCTTGACTTTGATACTCTTGATTTTCTTCAGACTAAATCCTTGTAATTAATTGATACCCTGACGAGATCTCTGTCACTTGATTAAATCTACAATCTTGATTTATATCACTGAGGCTTGATCAATTTCTTGAGCTTCTTCCAGTGAATTAAGTCCTCAAGACTGTAGATGAACAATGTTACTTAATCCTTTGACATATGTTACTTTGAGAGATCTCTATGACGATAGAACCACTATTTACTTGTTACATTCTTATTTGAGTTAAGTTAAATCCTCGAATAAACAAATAGGCTATGACATATGCCTTTCAATCTCCCCCTATTTGTTTGTTAGACAATAACAACAAATACCTAGAGGATAACTCAACTAACAAATAAGAAAAAGATATAAACAGTAATGCAAAGTAAATAGCAGAAAAGTTCTGGATTATATTTAACATTTTCCAGATTCCAAAAGAAATTTATAAGTGAATACAAGATAGATGTTCCTCTAGCCTGAACATATAACTACATTAGTCTATCTTGATTCATAAAGCTATAATCATATTACATTGAGTTTTGAGCTAATTGAATTCAGTTGTCTTCCCTTCCGAATTCACCTTCTTCCAAATCTTGAAGCAACTCCTTGTCAAAGACACGATCCTTTTCTGAAGTGAAGCTGTCTGGTCTAACTGGTTGAACTCCAACTGACTTTAGCTTATTCTTTAACCGATTGTACCTTTTGATATTCTTTTCACAATAAGCTTGAATCAAATCAGCTGCTTGAGTTTTCAACATGGATGAATATTCAGCAGTTCTTAGGTGATGTTCCATCCAGACCAGATGCTTAGCTGAGTAGTCTTTAAGAGATTGTGAATCGAGCTGGCAGATTTGAAGACAGTCAGACTTAAAGAATCTTACCTGATGAGGATTGTTGACCACTTGAGGACTAGCCCTGCTGGCAAACTCCTTGAGCCTTTCTCGAAGAACTTCATTCAATTCTGAGCTTCTTTTGACTTTGTTGAGAAGAACCCAAATATCTGACAAAGAACGATTCTCAAACAGATGAAGTGACACTTTGAAGGATCCTTCGCTCTGACAATATACAAATATGCTCATTTTATTTAGAGATCTGTCAAAGGCAGCTGTGATCCTTGAGATTTCAGTCTTTATAGCATTCATGTACATGTCATTGTTTGGATTAGAGATCTCCAGCTTGTCCAGAAGATGTAGAAACTGTCTATCATTGTTTGTGCTAAGCTGAGGCATATCAAGTACTCTCCTAGCTTCATCCCATTTTTCACCAATCTTCAGTCTGACATCTCTTCTCCTTTCTTGAGCTTTAATGTCATGAAGATGTTGCTTTTGAAGAGCTTCTGTTCTTTGGATGTCTTTCCTCATGTCAATGATCTGGGATACCTTTTTGAGTTCAGCTTCTTTTCTTTTCAATACTGACTGCTATTGCTGAAACTCTTTCTCAAATAGAGGATCCATTGGAGCTTCCTCTTCCCAATCTCCAAAATCACTTTCCTCCTCAGCTTCAAAGAAACCATCTTTATCTTCCAAGACTGGTTCAGTGGGAATGTCACAAATATCAAAGTCATCCTGTTCTCCACTATAGTAGATATCATCAGGCTTCCCTGTGCCTCCAGCAGATGAATCTTTTTCTTTTCCCTTTTCACTTCTCCCTTTCTTCTCCCCCTTAGTTGAGGAATCCTCTACAGACTTTCCCTTCCATCCTCCATGACCTGCATCACCTCTAGAGCCTGAGCCTCCACCAGACGGCCCTTCAAAGAAAGTCCTTTGTTCTTCATTAGGACAGTGAGAATTTTTGATCATGTAGTACAGGTGCTTCATCCCTTCATTCAGATGTTCCATGCCCGTCTCTATCTTCAGAAATCTGGAAGAATCTAGTGAATGATTCATTTCAACTAAGTCTTCAAGAGAAGTCATTCTTGTATGTAGAGAGCAGAAGTTTGAAATGTCGTCAGCTGATAACGTTGGAGATGCCTGGATTGAGTTAAGCTTTGGTACAACAGATGTCTTCAAATCTGATATTTCAGTCCTGATGAGAGCCAACTGATTATTGACAGAGGTGGAAGAAGAAGACCGTTCAACCACTTGTGCTTTGAATGATTGAGCTTCAACCTGACTTTTTGCAAGTTGTTCCTTGAGATCAGCAATTTGAGCTAACAGATTTTCAGTGTTTGTGTCTGTGTGTGCGCTCACCTGAATATCTCTCCTGTTTAATTCACTCAACTCACGTGCTTGTGTATCTCTCAATATAATTGCTCGTGAGGAGTCTTCCTGATACCGATCTTCTGTACCTGCATTTAAAAATCACCCTAGCCTCTTCAAGAGAGGTCAGTGGTGGTGCAATGGGAATTCGCGAGTCCCGATCCTCAGTCAAAGCTATCTTTTCATGTGAAATAGATGTCTGAATTGCTTCAGGGATAGATTGACCGAGTTGTCCTCCACTTTCTCCAGATAAATCCGCGAGTGGAGAATCCCGTGAGGGAGACAGAGGTGTTGGATCTGGGAGGGGAGAAAATGACTCTATTAAAGGTGGCTGAGAGTCAGATTTTCCCTCAGAAGCATGTGACTGCTCTTCTGCTGTAACTATGGCAGGAACTGTAACCGACTCAATGTGCACTCCTCGCTCCGTGTCCTGAGTATCATCTACTGGTCTGTATGCTTCCATTGTGAGTAATGGAATTGTGCTTGACTCAGTACAGGATGCCATGGCCCTATGGCGAATTTCAATAGATTCATCCTGTTGAGAGAATGTTTCTAGAAACTGTTCAGTGGCCATTTCAAAGTCCATGTCCTGTTGGGAGGACAAGGATGGGCTTTCAGATGCCTCAGTAAATGTTCTTCTTTTCTTGGGTGGAGGCAGAGCTGAGGGTTCATTCACATCCACTAACATACTACTTCCTACTAACCTTCTAGGCAACATTTTAGACAGTGGGGGAGAGGTTGAGATAGGTTGTGACTCTGTGTTTGGCTCTATGACCAGGGATTGAAGCTGTGGTTCTACAACTTCATGGTCAGTCCTATCAACCACTGGGGGTCTTTCAACAGAAGTAGGAATAGATTGAGTTTGAGGAATTATTACCTGTAGAGGAAGAGCATCTGATGTTTGAGCCTGGGTGGTTTGAACCACTGGAGGTTGAGCTTGCTGTTCATGACCGGGAAGATTGAAGAAATGTAAAGGAATATAAGTGGCCATGAAAGCAGATACAAGTACTGGAACTTGCATGAATTTGAAGGTTGTGTCTTGGCGAGTGTAAATCTTTTTGCTTACTGGAGAGGGTTCGGTTACTGAAGAGTTAGCAAAAAGAGCTTTATGCTTAGGTGAGAGAAGATGTCTGCTATGAGCATGAGAAAACGAGCGTAGTAGCACGAGACCCTACGATTTGTAGAATGATCACATAAAGCAGTAGCGAGACGTCTCAGAAGAATGGGTAAAAGTAGTTTGCCAAAATTGATCCTTTGATTGAAAACAACCGCAAGACCAATATACTGCAGAGTGGAAGTGATGTTGTGAAAGTTGGATTTAGTGCAGTTGGCAAACACTTTAGAAAGTGTATAGAAGAAAATATCCCATTCAGAAACCAAATTGGATTTAGATAACTTGGTTAAATTAATCACCCCCTGATAGTGAATAGCATGGAAAAAGTTTGAAATATCATTTTCAGAGGGCAAATTACAGAAATTGTCCAATGGAAAATTTAATGCTCGATTGACGACTGTTTCATCAACAACATACTGTGTGTTTGCCACGGTGAATGAAAAAGATTTAAAATCATCGGCCACAGTAGATGTTGTGCAAATCAGTCTGAGCAGATCAACATTTAAAATCACATTTGATTTAATAACAGAGCTAACAATCGAATGGTCATTTAAAAATCTAATCCATGGCTTAAATTTTTCCACATCACATTTATCTGGATTAAAATAACCAACAAGATTATGTGCGACAATTTGGAAATTGAGAACCATTTAAAAAATAATAAAATACACACTTTCAGAATTTTAAGAATTAAATTAAGAGAATTTGAATTAAAAAAAATTTAATAATTCGAATTAAATCAATTATATCCGAAAAATTTAGAAAGTAATGTATCTTGTTAAAGTTTTTAACTCATGAAATCAAATATGCAAAATCACAAGACACAAAACCTAATTGAAATACACAAAAAAAACTGATTTTAGGGAAAAACGAATTAAAATAAAAAAATTCACAGCATTCTGTATGTATATACGTGTATGTATATAACAGAAGTGAAGTTTTTGTTTGCTGAGTAAACACTCGAGCAAGGAAGACAATGGAGATGGGTTTTGATCTGTTCGAAATGAGAGAGAGAGAAATAAGAGAGAAAAAGAAAGAAACTATTGGAATTTTGAAAAACAAAAGAACTGATAGATTTAACAAGACAAAGAGACGTTAAATAGACAACTGGTATGACAATTCAGGATAGTCTTACCGATTGTCATACCGATAGTCATACCAGGCAAATTGAGAAAACAAAACAAACAACAACAACAACAACAACATAGTAATAATATAACTGGTATGACAATCTGATAGTCATACCGATTGTACAAAATAAAACAAAAAATATCTGATATTAATTTTATTACTGGCATGACAAATAATAGTCATACCGATTGTCTTGCCAGTTATAAAATTAAACTGAATTAAAAATAAACAATTATATGTACTGGAATGACTTTCAGCAAGACAATTTCGATTGTCTTGCCGATTGTCATTCTAGTATAAAATAAATTAAGTATTTATATAAATATACTGAAATGACTTTCAGCAAGACAATTTAAATTGTCTTGCCGATTGTCATTCAAGTATAAACTTAACACAAACAAACAAATATATATATATATATATATTTTATAAACCAAATATAAACAGTTTTTAACAAAAACAGAACATATAAAAAATAAAAAAAAATTACAGAAAACTACAATAAATACTAATATAGATATGGCAGAAAATATTTACACAATTAAAATATTTCAGAGATAATTATATTTTCAGTCCAAAAATAGATTTCTTTTGAATTTTAGCAAATAAAATTCATAGAAAAATATTTTTAGAGAAAATAAAATATTGAGATATTAAAATTAACAAGTTGAGTAAATAAATAAGATAAGATAATAAAAAATACATAGAAATAAGCAAGAGATTTTGAAAAATGATAAAATAAATTTGCAAATGAATTTTTCATTTATGAAAAATTCATTTGTAAATTCACTCAAGAACAGATTTCAGATATTCACAAGATTAATCACTAAAGCTATTCAATATACCCAATTTACCAACTAATTTGGTAAATGTGGATTCATCAAGAGGTTTAGTGAAAATATCTGCTATTTGTTTTTCCTGTTGGAACAAAAAATAGTTCAACTGTACCATTCATGACGTGCTCTCTAATAAAATGATACCTGATGTCAATGTGTTTGGTCCTTGTATGCTGCACAGGGTTGTTGGTGATGGCTATTGCACTTGTATTGTCACATAGAATAGGTATTTTTTTCAATACAGAGCCATAGTCCCGTAACTGATTCCTAATCCACAAGATCTGAGCACAGCAGCTTCCAGCAGCAATATATTCAGCCTCGGCCGTTGAATTTGAAACTGTTTGCTGTTTCTTGCTGTACCATGAGACTAGTCTGCTACCTAGGAATTGACAACTCCCTGAGGTGCTTTTCCTATCAACAACACTTCCTGCGTAATCTGAATCTGTATATCCAACAAGGTTAAAACCAGATTCTTTAAGGTACCAAATACCTAGATTTGGTGTTCCCTTAAGATATCCTAAGATTCGTTTAACAGCAACGAGATGAATATCTCTAGGATCTGCTTGAAACCTTGCACATAAGCATGTAGCATACATAATATCTGGTCTACTTGCAGTAAGATAGAGTAACGAGCCAATCATACCTCTGTAGCTTGTGACATCTACCTTAATGGAGTTTTCACATGGTCTAAGCTTGACAGCTGTAGTTGACGGAGTCCTTGCTGATGCAGAATCCTCTAGATTGTACTTTTTGAGGAGTTCTTTGAGATACTTGGATTGACAAATAAAAGTGCCATCTAACCTTTGATTTACTTGTAATCCAAGAAAGAACTTCAGCTCTCCCATCATGCTCATTTCAAATTTGCTGTGCATTAACTTAGCAAATCTCTTACAGAGATTATCATTAGTAGACCCAAATATTATATCATCCACATAGACTTGGACTAATATAGTATCATTCTTATGCTTTTTAGAAAAGAGAGTTTTGTCTATGACACCTCTAATAAAGCTATTTTCAATAAGAAATTCAGAGAGAGTGTCATACCATTTTCTCGGAGACTGATTGAGTCCATAGATAGCCTTGAAAAGAAAGTAGACAAAATCCAAATGATCTGGATCTTCAAAACCAGGAGGTTGCTCTACATATACTTCTTCATCTAGCTTTCCATTCAGAAAGGCACTCTTGACATCCATTTGATAAACTTTAAAGTTAGAGAATGCTGCAAATGCCAGAAATATCCTGATGGCCTCTAGTCTAGCCACTGGAGCATAGGTTTCATCATAATCAATGCCTTCAGCTTGAGAATACCCTTTAGCTACCAGTCTTGCTTTGTTTCTTGTAACCACACCATCTTCATCTAGTTTATTCCTGAATACCCACCGAGTACCAACAACTTTCTTGTGTGTAGGTCTAGGTACCAGTTTCCATACTTGTTGATGTTCAAACTGATTGAGTTCATCTTGCATAGCAATCACCCAATCTGGATCAGTCAGTGCTTCCTCAATCTTCTTAGGTTCCATCTCAAAAAGAAATCCTGAGAACAGACACTCATTTTGAGTAGCACGTCTAGTTATGACTCCAACATCTGGATCACCAATAATCAACTCAAAATGATGAGCTTTATTCTAGACAGTCTGTCTTGGAAGATTTGATCTTGATGATTCGCCTTGAAATTCATTGGGATGTTGTGTCCTGCTAGTTGATCCTTCAGCATCTCCCCCTGAGTTGTTGCCATGTTGACTTGAAGATTCTCCGTCAGTAGCAGTGGTATCTCCATTGTTGCCAAAGTTTCCATCACCATTACCTTGAGTATCATCATGACTAACAGGTTCTTCACCAGCAACAACCTCAGGTTCTTGATCATATTCTGATTCTGAATCTGACATATCATCAAACTTCAGTTTCTCAGAAGGATCTTCAGTTTGGATACTAGGGAGTTTAGTGTCATCAAATGTAACATTGACACTTTCAGTTACTTTGTGTTGATCAATGATATACACCCTGTATGATCTTCTTCCATATCCAACAAAAATACCCTCATATGCCTTTGCCTCGAATTTACCACGACGATCATCTCCATCCTTGAGCACAAAGCATCTGGCACCAAATATATGAAAGTATTTGATAGAAGGTTTCTGTTCATTCAAAATCTCATAAGGAGTTTTCATGAAGTCTTTGTTGATTAGAGTTCGATTCTGAGTATAACATGCAGTATTGACAGCTTCAGCCCAAAAGTACATTGGAAGACCCGATTCACTTAACATCGTTCTTGCAGCTTCAATCAATGTACGATTCTTCCTTTCTACCACTCCATTTTACTGAGGGGTTCTAGGAGCTGAAAATTGTCTGGTAATCCCTTTGGCTATACAGAATCCATTGAGAAGTAAATTCTTAAATTCTGTTCCATTATCTGACCTTATTGCTCTAACAGGGACATTAGAATCTAACTCGATCAACTTGATATGATCAATCACAACTTGTGGTGTTTCATCCTTAGAATGAAGGAATAAAACCCACGTATACTTGGAATAGTCATCAACTATCACAAGACAGTAACACTTCTTTGACATCGAAAGGACATTAACTGGTCCAAATAAATCCATGTGCAATAATTGCAGAACACCAGTTATGGAGGATGTGTCAGTGCCTCTGTGACTTGCTTTCTTTGACTTTCCTTTCTGGCAAGCCTCACATAGTCCTTCTGGGGAGAATTCCAGCTGAGGCAGACCTCTGACCAATTCTCTTTTGACAAGAGAATTCATTGTTTTGAAATTGAGATGAGAAAGTCTCTTGTGCCATAGCCAACTCTCATCTGACGATGCCTTTGCATATAAACAATTGACTTCAGGATTGCTTCCAGAGTTCATGTCAGCTACGAACAGATTTCCTTTCCGGGTTCCCATCAAGGAGGGTTTTTCATTTTTCTTGTGCAGAATCTGACACTTCAGCTTGTCGAATAAAACATTGTAGCCGTTGTCACATAACTGACTAATGCTAAGCAGATTGTGTTTAAGTCCTTGCACAACATACACATTTTCAATGATAACATTTCCAGCTAACAAACAGCCATATCCCTCAGTTAAACCTTTACTGTTATCTCCAAAGGTAACCACTGGGCCAGCTTTCTTAACCACATTTGATATCAGGGCTCTATCTCCGGTCATATGTCTTGACGATCCGCTGTCAAGAATCCACACTACCAGTTGTACCTGTTTAATGCCCTACAATACAAATGGATTAGACCTTCTTCGGAACCCAAGCTTGGCTGGGTCCGGCATACTTGTAAAATTGGCCTTTATCAGGCAAAACAACATTCTTAATTTTAATGTTCTCAATTTTCTCAATGACTGGACATTTGACCTTGTGAACAGCCTTGACAAATTTCTGTTTAGGCTTAGGCACAAATGTCTCCTTTCTAGCTTTAGGAGGACTAGCAGTCTTAGACCTATCATGCTTCCTATTATTCACATGCTGACGAGGAGAAGTCTTATCATTAGAAACATGCTTACCATTAAAATAAGCATACATCAAATTAAAAGCACAAGACATACAATCAGGAACACCACATGCTTTATGAGAGGAATTAACAATAGGAAACTTATGCATGGTAGACATGACATTTGTGTTATCCAACTCATGTGTGTCTGAGTTAGTCTCAGTTGCTTTCACAACTTTGACTGGAACCTTTGACACACTTGACTTGGAAACAGCTTTCTCATTAGCATGATCTTCAGCACTGATTTCTTCTTGAATAATAAATGAGGTCTCATCAAATGGTTCAGCAATTGATTCTTTATAGAGGGGTTCATCAACACCCTTAAGCACATGTGGTACTTCCCTGCCTTTAGCACAGACATGAGGAGGGGAGTTTATGCCTAATTTTCCAATAGCAACATTGTAATCATAACCTATTCCAGATGTTTGATTAACAACTTGCTTATTGTAAAACTCTTTAGACTTCGAACAAGAATTAAAGTAAGCTTTAACCTTAGCCTCAAGACCGGTGATCTTGTCTTTGAGAATAGTTTCGAGTTGTCTATAACAGTCAACTCTATTCTCTAGAAAAGATACTTGTTCTTTTAATTTATCTTGATTAATGTGCACAAGTCTTAATTCATTAACCTCTTTCTCAAGGTCTTTGATTTGTTGATTTAGCATTTCATTATCACGACGAGCACAATCTAAGGAACCTCCTAGATGATAAACTAATTCAGCATCAGTAAATTTTACCTCTTTTCTTGATGATGAGGTGTTTGCATCACTAGCCATGAGAGCAAGATTCCCAACTTCTTCATCTTCACTGTCAGTATCATCCCAGCTTCTTCCCTTTGCCAGGTAAGCCCTTTCAGATTTACTCTTCTGATTAGAATTGTAAGAGTTCTTCCTAACTTGTTTTGGCTTCCTGTATTCTGTGGCAAAGTGTCCCAACTCATTGCAGTTGAAGCATCGAATGGTGCTTCGATCAACCATCCCTGTTTTGTACCCACCACTGCTGGTGTTAGAGGATGAAGATCCACCTTTCTGGAACCTGTTGTAGTTGGACTTGTACTTGAACTTGGGATTCCTCTTGAATCTGACATTGGAGAATCTCTTGACAATCAGGGCCATTGACTCATCCTCCAATTGCTCTAGTTCTTCCAAGGAATAAAAATCATCTCCTGATTGATTTGTAGTAGGAGGATCAAATTCTACTACTATCACATTTTCTTCAACCTTGGAAGACTGTACCATTCTTTCTGACTGTTGAGATTGTTGTTGATATTGTGGTTGTTGTTGTTGTTGTTCAACAGCTACCAGAGCAGTAGACGTGCTGACCACTCTTCCTTTCCCATAAACTTCCTTCTGCTGAATCTGCTCCAACTCATAAGTCTTTAACACACCATAGAGCCTTTCCAAAGAAATCTCACTCAGATCTCTTGCTTCTCTTATGGCAGTGATTCTATGTTCGAGATGAGTTGGCAGTGTTAAAAGGAACTTTTTGTTGACCTCCCTGATGGAATAGTATTTACCATTAATGTTCAGGTTGTTGATCAATGCATTGTACCTCTCAAACACTTCAGTGATTCCTTCTCCTGGATTGGATTTAAAGTATTCATACTCAGAGGTTAGGATTTCTAACTTGTTCTCCCTAACTTCCTCTGTGCCTTCATTAATAACCTCAATAGTTTCCCAGATGTGTTTGGAATCTTTACAGTTCATCACATGTCTATTCATCAAGGGATCAAGGGAATCTACTAAAATTAATTGAAGGCTAACATCCAGGGAGGCTTCTTCTTTTTCAGCAGGAGAAAAATCCTCAGGATCTTTCACATAAGTTCTTGCTTTGGTAATCACCACATCATTTTCTATTACCTCTGGTTAAATAACCATCGGAATTTTTGGACCCTTCTTTAACACTTCCAGATATTTGGAATTTGCAACTTGTAAAAACAATAACATCTTCTTCTTCCACATAACATAATTTTCTTTATCGAATAGTGGAATTTTAACGGTTCCAACTTTTTGTGTAGTCATTATGAATTTTATGAGTAAATAAAAATTCAAGGAGTGAAAAAATCATAAAAGTCTAGGATCTTGATTTGTTCGTTAATCAGAAGGCTCTGATACCAATTGTTAGGTCTCAATATGTTTGTAGAAGGGGGGTTAAATACAAACAAAATCATTTAATCGAATAAAATGCGGAATAAAAAAGTGAAACAAAATTCAAGTTAAATAAAACTATTATTAAACTTGAAAGGTGTTACAACAACGGTATCGTTTACAAGGGATTAATCTCAAATCAATTATTACAAATCTAGAATAAATTCACCATGAACTTTTTCTATTTTTGCAATAAAAAGATAAAATGCTAAAAGCGATTTGAGATTAAGTTCTAGGGATTTCGATCCGCTAGATAGTTACACAAGAACAAGAAAAGGATTTCTAGTGGATTAGATTTAACAATAAATACTAGAAATAAATGATCTGTGAATTTGCAATAAGTTCTCTGCAGGTTTCTTTTATTCTGTGTTCTGCTGAAATTTTATATTCAATGCTCTTTTTAAAAAATGATCTGCTTCTGTTGGTTTTGTAAACAAACCACTTCAATTGAATCAGTAAGACTTTCGGCAAGACAATCCATTTGGCTCAGCATGACAATCCTTTTAACTGGTAAGACTTTCGGTAGGATTATCAATTGAACTGATATGACTTTCGGTATGACTATTGATTGTCATACCGATTGTCTTGCTAGTACAAAAGATAGTCTTGCTGGATTAAAACAGATTTTAATCAAATAATAATTCTGAATTAATTAATCAATTAATTCAATTAATCAATAAATTAATCTGGGCAGATTTAATTTATTTTTTTAATTAAATTATATGACTTAATTAATTAATAGAGAATTAATACCAATCTTGAGCAGCAACCATTCTTCTGAAAATCACTGTCAATTACGAATCAATTTCATCACTTCAATGTTGACACTCGATGTACTGTCTGGTTCATGGGTGACTAACTTTCGTGACGTTTCTTCATGCCTTGACTTTGATACTCTTGATTTTCTTCAGACTAAATCCTTGTAATTAATTAATACCCTGACGAGATCTCTGTCACTTGATTAAATCCACAATCTTCATTTATATCACTGAGGCTTGATCAATTTCTTGAGCTTCTTCCAGTGAATTAATTCCTCAAGACTGTAGATGAACAATGTTACTTAATCCTTTGACATATGTTACTTTGAGAGATCTCTATGACGATAGAACCACTATTTACTTGTTACATTCTTATTTGAGTTGAGTTAAATCCTCGAATAAACAAATAGGCTATGACATATGCCTTTCAATATAATTTTGAACTTGCTTGTGCAAGGCAACAAAGGAGTCCTGTTAGTCCCTTAACAATATAGCAAGAATTACAGAAGGGGGGTTGAATGGAATTCTTGAACTTTTTCTTTAAGATAAAAATGTTCAACTCGATTATAGATATATTTGTTTTGATTAGCACAATGCGGAATATAAACTTTAATGAATTAAAATAAGAGTAATTAAAAACAAGAGTCTTTAAAACTTTTTGGTGGATTTAAATAATTTCACCAGAGATATATTTAATATATCGAGAGAACTCTGTGTGCAGAAATGCTCACAGCTACTTATACAAAATAGAACTACTAAGAACACAGGAAATGCTAAAGATAGTGCTTACAAAGATTTCTCTGTATTTGTTTCTTAGCTCTCTTAGTTGTTTTTCTATTTGCTACTCTCTTGGTTTATATTTTACCAAGATTACAAAGTCAAAAGAACTGAATAAATATAAAATCTAACAGTCTTGATCTTTGCTGCTTTTCGTCCTCTATTACCCAGTTAATGGGCTTCCACAGTGTGTTTGTATCCATCTCGACGGCTGTGTGTCAGCTTTCACTGTTCAACTGATGTTTGAATCTTGATATTATCATCCGTGGATGACTTACTTGATCATCCGTCGACTGCTATTTTAAACATCCGTTGAAGGTCATTTGATCATCCGTCGAAGCTTTGTTAAGCATCCGTTGATAGCTATTTTGGCACTTGACTTCATTTCACTTATACAGAATTACAAGACATTGCTTATGTACAGTTAATCAACCTATTCTGCATATCTAGTTAAAGTCAACATGACTTATATACTACTACAGATTCTATACAAAGGTGTATACAACACTGTGCTACAAACTCATTATTACATAAGCTACTCACTCGATGGATAATAAGTTACTCATCCGTCGGGACTAAAATGAGTTATCCGTCAGGACTATAATTCTTATCCGTCGAGTGCTACATTATTTCACTAAGTAAAATCTACTTAGATGTTTTGTTTAGGTACTCATCAAGTGCACAATATATTCACAATAATCTCCCCCAATTTATGTCTACTGGAATTGTAGCCATAAATTAAGAGATACTTGATGATAACAAAACATCCTAAATATATATCTTTAAAGATAAGTAGATAAAACTGAAAGTGCTTCAATTTAAACAAGATATACAAGGTTTGGCTCACAGTCAGTTCAAGATGCTCCTCTAGCCTGAGCAGATTTTTCTAGTTTCTTGAAGGTCTGGATCTTCTTCCAAGCTTTCTGTTGTTTTCTTCAATTTGATTCTGGAGCTGTCTGTGGAATTCTAATTCATCAGATTCTGAGAGATCTAACATTTCTTACATTTCCAAGAGAGTCTCATTGCTAGAGATACTCAATTGGTCTTCTAATCTGAAGAATCTTCTCACACCCTTGTCATCCATGAATTCCATCAGCCAGTAGGGCCTTAGATGCACTCTTCTCCCTGTGTATGGGATGTTAAGAGTTTTGGGTAGTGCATCTTTGGCTCTAACACTCCTTAGCTCTTCAATCTTCTTCAATACTAATCTTCTTGCAGTTACATTAAACCCAAAGTTTTTCTTGAAGGATGAATAGACTTTGATCAACACAGCTTGGCTTTCTTGAATTATCCTGTGAAGAGGCCACTGAATCTCCCTTCCTCCTTTGTACTTGAATACCAATCTTTCAGGTAGGTTTCTGTATGCATCAATTGCCCTTACCTCATCCAGCTCCTCCAGATAAAGGTTTAGGTCTGAGAATTCTTTGATGTCACACAAGTACAAGTAGTCTCCCTTGTTGATCTTGGGTTGAGCTTTGACTACTGCCTTGGATTTGAGAGGTGACAACTTCACTTTCTTGACTGCCCTTGATTTTGTCCTTCTTGGATTGGTGAGAATTGGCAAGTTGAAGTCAGGAATTGGTAATTTATCTCACTCTATTGGCTCATCCTTTGGCACAATAGGCTCTCCATGTATGTTCCTGTAGGGGTCCACCACCCTTATGTCTTCAAATACCACAAAGGGCTTTGATGCTTGAGTTTCAGCTTTAGTGGATTCCATTGGAAATTGATCTTCCAATTCCTTGTTAACAATATCCAACTTTCTTTTTGTTCTTTTAGCCAGTTCTTTCTTTCTTGGAGATTTCTTCTGTTCTTCAATCTTCTTCTTTGATTCAGTAGCTTGAGAGAGAATTTGTTGAGAAGAGTTCACAGCCTGTAGCTTGGTCAAGATAGCAAACTGTTCTTTCTTTTGTTTAGACTTCTTTGCATCTAGAGCAGCTTGCCTCTTTTCCTGCTTCAATCTGGCTTTTTCTTCTTCCTTTGCATGAGCAAATTGTGGATGTCCAGCTACCATACAAATTTCCTTCCCATTTCTGAATATTTTTGCAATTCTCTTTCTTGAGGCTGAATCAGCTGGATCTTTGTAGAGGAGAATAGATCTTGACAGAAGCTTCTTTTCATCAGGCTTGGGTGTCTCATACACAGTATCCATAGGGTTCTTCAAAGATGACTTTGGATAGTTTGCCCTTGGTTTAAGAATTATCTCAGCCTTTATAGTCTTGATGCAGGAAGATTGTCCTTTCTCCAGATAGTTCATGCTCATCTCATTCACATTGATTGGCTTGACATGAGAGTGATGGATGGTTGACTGATCTGGTTCCTTGACTAATTGAAACTTTTTCTGTATTTCCTCATCAATCTTTTTCCAGTTGATCAGAGTCAACTCTTCTTTATCAGCATCTTTCAAATTTGCTGCTGCTGCATTTATAAGATCTATACCATCTACAACTGGTGGTTTGGAGATAGTAATTGAAGGTACAATTACTTTGCTGATTTGAACTACAATGTTCTCCCCCTCAGTTGGTCCTTTCTCCCCCTTACTTGATTCTCTCTCCCCCTTTTTGTTATCATCAAGTGGAGGAGTTAGGCCTTGTGCTTTAGCCAGTTGCATGAGAAGATTTGTCTGAGTCTGTTGATTTTGAAGAAGTAGAGCCACTGAATTCTCAATAACCTGGACTCGGGTCTCCAGCTTGGCTATCTTCTTGTCAGAATCTGATTCTCTTCTCAACCTTAGTAAAAGATCATGCATGGTACCATATGGCATTATTGAATCCAGCTTCTCAGAGTTGTATGTCTTTAAGTCAGCTATCTCCTTTTTCAATTCATCCACATTGATATTCTGTCTGGAGTGTTGGATCTTCATTAAGTGCAAAGAGTCTAGATGAGCTTTAAGAACAGCCTTGGTACTAGCATCTGAAGCTTCCTGAAGGGCTTGTTGAATAGATGTTACTTGTTTTACCAAAGACACCTCAAATTGTCCTGGAGTAAAGTCCTTTGCCCATGCCCATTCAGGTAAACTTAAAGCAGAACTTGGACCTTCAGCTCCCCCTAAGTTCATGCTTCCATGCAAAGAACTAGAGTCATCATCATCAGAATTTACTCCAAATTCTTCAGATGGCTCTCCAGCTTGAGGAGGCATCCTGTTTACAGCAGCTTTATCTCTTTGAAGAGATTCTGTGGTGTGCACTAAGTGCAAAGTCTGCTCTGCCTCCACATTGCCCTGAGCAGCCAACAGTAGATAGGCTGAAACATGGTGAGTAAAAGTGTCAGCATCCAAGGAAATGTTATCAATTACAGCTTTGTAATGTTGCTGAAATTGTCTTTCCTTTTCAGCATCATCCACAATCATTGACTCACTAGCAATGGCTGGTTCCATCCTTATTTCTCCAGTACCTGCTTTTCTCTCATGTTCTCTCTTTTGTTGCATCAGGGTCTCACCCTGGCTCCCCACCCTCACACCCTCACCTTCACCTACTAAGATGGGACTCCTCTCACTCACTTTTGCCAATCTTGAATGAATGGATTGCTGAGATTCACTCTTTTCCTCTCCTTTTGCCTGGGAGCAACCCAGCCACTCAATACACTTTCCTCTCTCAGTCCTAAGAGTGATTGTATTACCACCAAATCTTCTGCACTTGAAATTATTGAAGTTTGAAGTTGTGCAGAGACACTCGACGGATAAGTGATATCCATCGGGTGAGTGGTAAAGCTATCCGACGGATAACTGCTGTTAAGCTTATCCGTCGGGATACAATCACCACTCGACGGATGAGCAATATCCATCGAGAGAGTAGAAATGAATTAGGTGGGAAGAGAAACTATTGTTGACTCTGTGTTGATTGAAGTTATTTGAGGCACAGATGTCACAATAGAATCAGAAAGAATTGGCAAGTGAGCCAACAAATCATCTAAAAGATGATGCTCACTTGCCCTGGATTTTGGCTTCCCCAACAGAGTTAAAGAAGGAGAATCATGAATTGAAGTGTTTATCATGTCCACTTCCAGTGAGTTGGTTGGTGAGTATTGTGTTTCAGTGGCTTCTATAATGAGAGCTTTTGGCTATGACTCCATATTTATTGGAGCCACATCAATCTGAATTTGAGAAGGTGCAGGGACTGTGTCTTTAGCACCAGTTTGCACTAAGTATGTGCCCTGTGCATCCCCAGTTGTTTTGGATTTCTTCTTTCTAGTGTAAGTTTGGTGTGAGCTTGTGTCCCTAACCCTCTTGGTTTGTGCTCTTGGATGAGAGCTTTGTTCAATAGCCACATCCTTTTGGGAGGATGCAGCTAGAAGTGAGCTTCCGTCCTTTTTAAGCACTGCAGTTTGTTGGGAAACTGCAGTGTGGCTAGGCTGAGATTCACTCATCTCTCCAACCTTATCCTTGGGGTTTCTTTGATGTTCACCCCTTCCCTCACCTATCTTACTCTCCTTCATACTCCCCTCTTTGGCTTTGGTAGATTTTTCAACTGGTACCTTTTGAGAGATACCAGAGGGGGTTTTCTTTGATTTGGATTTAAGAATTGCAGTTGTTTTGGCAGCTTTGGTAGGCAACTGTTTGGTCATTGTCACAGTTGCCATAACTATGCCTGATGTCAAAGAAATAGAAGGGATTGGAATAGTTGAGGGTGTAGATGAACTTACCTCACTTACCTGAGGTGTCAATATTACAGGAAAATAGAACATTGGCACATCCTTGTGATGGTTGGCTCTGTTCAAATCTGCAATGATTCTTCTCTCTTGAACCCAACAAGCTAATTTGTTGGTTGGGTTCTTAAGTACAATCTCTTCACAAAGATGGTTAGCCAAAAGCATAAAAAAATCTAGCATAGTAAATATTCTTTCCTCTTTTGGCTAAGTCACCTAGTTTAAAACCTAACTCATACACAACCAGGTCACTAAAATTGTAATATTTATCTGTAACTAGCATGTATAGCATGGAAATGTTCACAGAATCAAAATTACTGATTTTTCCAGAAAAGACCTTAGTTACTACATCACACAAGTAACTCCATTCCTTCCTAAGACCTAGTCTTCTAATTTCACTTAGTTTTGCAGTAGGAAGTGCATAATGAATGGAATTTAGCATATTGACAATATCAGTGTCAGTGTGTGGTGCTGTAACATTATCATCAGGAATCTTGAAACATGCTTTTATTACATCACTATTGATATAGAAAACATTACCTTTGATGGTCAGAGTGATGGTTTTATCAGTAGAGTTGTAGATTGCTGTTGTCCACATCTCCTCAACAACTTCACAATTGATTGTGGGTGATTCCAGCATAGCAAAACTTAACTTGCAGTTCTTCACGAAGTCCATTATCTTATGATAGTCTTCAGATTGCTGAATCCCCTTATTGACCAAAGCAGTGAAGTTGTTCTTCTCATAGATGAACCCAGTCTGTGACATGATCTTTACTACGGGTGCCACTGTTAGAGAAGAGATGCTTGAAGAGAAAGAGGATTTTTGCTTGAGAGAGAATGAAATAACACAGTTGAATTTGAGAATGATAAAAGAAAATGATTAGAATGAAATAAGCTTTTATACTTTACCCAAAATCAACGGATAAAAATAACAAAGAGAAGTAAATTACCCAATAGAAATTGCCTAAAATAACCGTTTTAAAATAAACTTTAAAAATTCCACCCATTATCCGTCGTGTAATGCTTACAAACTGTAAGTATACTCGATGGATAATATTCAGGGAATTAACGGTTAAGATTTAGACACTTCGACGTATGAGGATAAGATGTTATCCGTCGAGCTTTAAAATATTCCAGAAAAGTAATTGATTTTTATTTACAATTTATATATCGACGGATGACTCAACTCGATGGATAATGGTCATCCGTCGAGATACAAATTTTGACTTAGCCAAAATTTCATCCAAGACCAAAAATCAACTAAATTTCTGGCTTCTTTTCAACTTGCAAGAATAATTCAGATAAATTCAAGAGTAATTAAGCATACCTAACTCACTTACCAACCTAGAAAAGGTGGATTCATCCAGTGGCTTGGTAAAAATATCTGCAAGTTGCTTCTCACTTGGAACAAAATGTAACTCTACAGTACCATTCATTACATGTTCCCTTATGAAATGGTACTTGATGTCTATATGCTTTGTCCTTGAATGTTGCACTGGATTTTCAGTGATGGCAATTGCACCTGTGTTGTCACAGAAAATAGGAATCCTTTCAACTTGCAAACCATAGTCTAGCAATTGATTTTTCATCCATAAAATCTGTGCACAGCAACTGCCAGCAGCAATATATTCAGCTTCAGCTGTAGAAGTAGAAACTGAATTTTGCTTTTTTACTGAACCAGGACACAAGCTTGTCTCCTAAAAATTGATAGGTTCCTGTTGTGCTTTTTCTATCAATTCTGTAACCTGCATAATCTGCATCTGAATAACCAGTTAGATCAAAACCAGAATCTCTAGGATACCAAATGCCAAGGTTTGGTGTTCCTTTGAGATATCTGAAAATTCTTTTAATAGCTATCAAATGAGACTCTCTAGGATCAACCTGAAATCTAGCACATAAACATGTAGCAAACATTATATCTGGCCTACTGGCTGTTAAGTACAGAAGTGAGCCAACCATGCCTCTATAACTTGAAATATCCACAGTCTTTTCAGTAGTGTTTAGTTCAAGCTTAGTTGCAGTGGCCATGGGAGTTTTTGCAGATGTGCAATCCATTAGATCAAACTTCTTTAAAAGATCAAAAATATGTTTAGTTTGACTAATGAATATTCCATCACTAACTTGCTTAACTTGTAAACCAAGAAAGTAAGTTAGTTCTCCCATCATACTCATTTCATACTTGCTTTGCATCAGTTTGGCAAACTTTTTACAAAGTTTCTCATCTGTAGAGCCAAAAATAATATCATCTACATAAATTTGAACAAGTATGCTAGAGCCATTCACATTTCTAAAAAATAAAGTTTTATCTACAGTACCTCTTGTGAAGTGATTTTCCAAAAGGAACTTTGATAAAGTGTCATACCAGTCTCTAGGTGTTTGCTTCAGTCCATAAAGTGCTTTCAGTAGATAATAGACATACTCTGGGAAATTTGGATCTTTAAAGCCAGGAGCTTGACTTACATACAGTTCTTCCTCCAAATCTCCATTCAGAAAGGCACTTTTGACATCCATTTGATAGACCTTGAAATTGGCATGGGCTGCATAGGCTAAGAAGATTCTGATGGCTTCAAGTCTTGCAACATGAGCAAATGTTTCATCAAAATCTATCCCTTCTTGCTGACAATAGCCTTTAGCAACCAATCTTGCTTTGTTCCTTACTACTATGCCATTTTCATCCATCTTGTTTCTGAATACCCATTTGGTGTCTATTAGATTCTTTCCTTTAGGCTTGGGTACCAGCTTCCATACTTTATTCCTTTCAAATTGGTTTAGCTTCTCTTGCATAGCTAAAATCCAATCAGGGTCTGATAAGGCTTCTTCTAGCTTCTTTGGTTCTTCCTTAGACAGGAAGCCGCTGTATAGACATTCTTCTCGAGTTGCTCTCCTGGTTTGAACTCTGGAAGAAACATCACCAATAATCAGTTCAAAGGGGTGATCTTTTGTCCATTTTCTTGGTTGAGGTAGATTAGCCCTAGATGAAGAGACCTCAATGTTGTCTTGATGTGTGATTGAGTTTTGATTGCTAGAAACTCCCCCTGAGTTTGTGGATCTTTGATTTGAGATTGGGGTGCTTTCTATGGGTGATCTGCCTTGACTTCTTGCTCCTTTTGATAACCCGACGGATGGTGAATTTTGAGTACCGACAGATGAGGCAGGTTGTCTTCCGACGGATAATACAGATTGCCTTCCGACGGATGAAGCATTATGTAACTCGACAGATGTTGAGTTTTGTGCTTCATTTGTAGTAAATTTGTCTGCATTATCCTTAGACACTGTTTCTTGATAACTCTCAGCATCACTTTCATCACTGACCATCTCAACATTGTCGAATTTAAGGCTCTCATGGTAATCTCCATCTTTTAGTCCTTCAATCTTTTTATCATCAAACACAACATGTATAGATTCAACAACAATGTTGGTTCTTAGATTGTAGACTCTATATGCTTTACCAACAGCATATCCAACAAAAATTCCTTCATCTGCTTTAGCATCAAACTTCCCATTTTGATCAGTTTGATTTCTCAGAATATAGCATTTACAGCCAAAGACATGAAGAAAGTTCAGAGTTGGCTTCTTGTTCTTGAACAATTGATAAGGTGTCTTGCATTTTGCTTGATTAATCAGAGAGATGTTCTGAGTGTAGCATGCAGTGTTGACAGCTTCAGCCCAGAAATATGTTGGTAATTTTGATTCTTCAAGCATTGTCCTTGCAGCTTCAATAAGAGATCTATTCTTTCTTTCCACTACTCCATTCTGTTGTGGAGTCCTTGCTGCTGAAAACTCATGCAGGATCCCATTTTCCTCACAGAATGCTCTCATGACATAGTTCTTGAACTCAGTTCCATTGTCACTCCTGATTCTTCTAACTTTGAAATCAGGATGATTGTTAACTTGCCTTATGTGATTGATGATGATTTCACTAGCTTCATCTTTGGACTTTAGGAAATAGGTCCAAGAAAACTTTGAGAAATCATCTACAATTACTAGGCAAAATCTTTTCTTTGAGATTGACAATACATTGACTGGTCAAAACAAATGCATGTGAAGCAGTTGCAGAGGTTCTTCAATTGCTGAATTAAGTTTCTTCTTGAATGATGCTTTAATTTGCTTCCCTTTTTGGCAGGCATCACACAGTCCATCCTTTGTAAACTCCACCAGAGGAATGCCTCTAACCAGCTCTTTCTTTACCAGCTCATTCATGGTCTTGAAGTTCAAATGGGATAGCTTCTTGTGCCATAGCCAACTTTCATCTCGACTTGCTTTACTGAGAAGACAAGTTACAGATTCTGCTTTAGTTGAGTTAAAGTCATCTAGATACACATTTCCTCTTCTCACACCAGTGAGAACCACTTTGTTGTTTTGATTATTAATCACAACACAGGTTTCTTTGTTGAAGGTTACTGAGTTGCCTTTATCACAAAGCTGGCTGATACTCAACAGATTGTGTTTGAGACCATCCACTAAGGCAACTTCTTCAATGATGACATTGTCCTTTGAAATCAAGCCATATCCCACAGTATAACCTTTGCTGTCATCTCCAAAAGTGATACTTGGGCCAGCTCTCTCTTCAAACTCTGTGAGCAGGGTAGAATCACCAGTCATGTGTCTTGAACAACCACTATCCAAGTACCAAAGATTCCTTCTGTTTCCCTGCACACATCAAAATCAAATCAAGTTGATTTTGGTACCCAAGTTTCCTTGGGTCCTGCCTTGTTAGCTTTCTTCTTCTGTTTCTTAGGTCTTAACTCATTTGACTTAGGAATTTCAGATTCTTCCTTAGTCATTTGGGTTGGGCCTTTGAAACCACTAGATGCAACATAATTATTATGCATGTTATGGCTAACAGGAAATGGCATGCTTGGTGCAAACATGTTATTCCAGTAAGGCATGCTAAATGGCATTTGAGGCATATTATATGCAGCATAATATGGATTAGGTGCAAATGGCATATTAGCAAACTGTGCATTCATGTTCTGTGTAGGCATAGCATTAACAAGCATATGAGGCATGACATTCATGTTAGAGAATTGAGGCTGAACAGACATGGGAGTAGGCATGGCAGATTTGCAATTAACAGACAAATGATTTACACTACCACATTTGACACAGATTTTTCTAGGAGCATATTTGTCAGGTGTGTAGTTATTATGTTTGTTAATCCCTACTTTACCATTCCTATTGTTTTTTCTTTTAGTCTCTGTTTTTACCTCTATCTTCTCAAGTCTGTCACTCAACTGTTTGACAGTCATATGACCAACATTAGTCTTCTTCCCTTTCTTGGCTTGACTTGACTCCCCTGAAACAAAGTTCTTGGAAACAGACCCATACTTTTCATTTAGCTTGGTTAATTTGGCTTTGCTAATGGGTTTGCTCACAGCCGACGGATGAGGATTTTTATCATTCGACGGATAACATATTTTGTTATCTGACGGATAGTCCTCATCATCCGTCGAGTCTACATCTATCAGCAATCCATCTACCAAAATAGGTTCTAGTTTCTCCTTATTCTTTTTCCAGGCTTCATCACAAAAGGACTCAATTCCTTGAACCTTGGTGATTTGAGCATGAACATCTCTGGATGTTTTCCATGCTTTAATCACCTCTTGTTCACGATCGAGCTGCTTCTTTAAAATTTCTTCCTTTTTCAAGGACTCAGTTAATTCCTCCTTAGCAATTCTACACTCAATTTTTAGTTTCTCAAACTCAACAAACTGAGACTCAAGCACATTATTCCTCTCACTCAAAAACAAGTTGTTTTCTTTAATTTTAGCATTTTCTTTAGTGAGGGACTTAAGTGTAACACGCAAATGATACAATTCTGTAGACATGTCATTTATTGCATCATTACACTCAGCTTTAGATAAATGTGCAAGGTTTGTAGTAATTACCTGATTGCTTGAGGAACTTGTCTCTGTTTCATCCGACTTGGCCATAAGGGCTAGATTGACATAGCTGACATCCTCATCTTCATCCAAAACATCAGCTGCCCAGTCATTCTCTTGTGTAATAAAAGCCCTTTCCTTCTGTTTGAGTAAATCAAAATATTTTTGCTTATAATCCACAGACTCAAATCTTTTCTTACTGGAATCTGACTTTCTACACTCATTTGCAAAATGCCCTGCCAAGCCACATTTAAAACACTTGAATTTTGATTTATCCACCATGTTTCTATTTGGCTTGGCACCTCCAAAGTTCTTCTTGAACTTGAGCTTGGCAAATCTTCTTGAAAGGAATGCTAGGTGCTCATCAATGTCCTCCATATCATCTTGACTCAAAGAATCTTCACTTTCTGCAGCTAGCCCTTTACCCTTGCTTTCACAGGCCTTTGAAGTTGATTCCACAGCTTCCATCTTCACTTCCTTCTCCTTTTCCAGTTCAGCCACTAGTGCAATGGATCCTCCTTTCTTCTTTCCTCTCTCCATTCTTTTATCCTGCTCTATTTCAAGCTCATAGGTCTTCAGAATGCCATATAGTCTCTCCAAAGTAAACTCCTTATAATCTTGTGAGTTTCTCAATGAGACTGTCATTGGTTTCCATTCCTTTGGAAGAGATCTGAGAAATTTTAGATTGGAGTCTTTAGTCTGATAGACTCTTCCATGCAATTTAAGAGCATTTAGTAGCTTTTGGAATCTACTAAAAATGTCAGTGAGTGACTCACTTTCTTCATTGTAAAAATGCTCATATTGCTGAATCAGGAGCTGTATTTTATTTTCTCTTACTTGCTCAGTACCATCACAGATTATCTGTATTGTATCCCAAACTTCCTTGGCAGTCTTGCAGTTGATGATGTTATCAAACATATCTGCATCAACACCATTGAACAGAATGTTCATGGCCTTTTTATCTTTCCTGACTTGTTCAAGATCAGGATCAGACCATTCATGCCTTGGCTTTGGAACTGATGGTTCATTTCCTGTTGCAGCTCTCATTGGAACATGAGGGCCTCTTTCTATGCAGTCCACATAGGCCTCATCTTGAGAAAGCATATGAAGATGCATCTTTACCTTCCAATGATGGTAATTATCTTTATCAAGAAAAGGAATCTTGACTCCAACATCTTTCTTGTTCATCTTGCTGAATTGTTTTGATCTTTAAACTCTTTGTAGATTAAGAGCTTGCTCTGATACCAATTGTTAGTCCCTTAACAATATAGCAAGAATTACAGAAGGGGGGTTGAATGGAATTCTTGAACTTTTTCTTTAAGATAAAAATGTTCAACTCGATTATAGATATATTTGTTTTGATTAGCACAATACGGAATATAAACTTTAATGAATCGAAACAAGAGTATTTAAAAACAAGAGTCTTTAAAACTTTCTGGTGAATTTAAACAATTCCACCAGAGATATATTTAATATATCGAGAGAACTCTGTGTGCAGAAATGCTCACAGCTGCTTATACAAAATAGAACTACTAAGAACACAGGAAATGCTAAAGATAGTGCTTACAAAGATTTCTCTGTATTTGTTTCTTAGCTCTCTTAGTTGTTTTTCTATTTGCTCCTCTCTTGGTTTATATATTACCAAGATTACAAAGTCAAAAGAACTGAATAAATATAAAATCTAACAGTCTTGATCTTTGCTGCTTTTCGTCCTCTATTACCCAGTTAATGGGCTTCCACAGTGTGTTTGTATCCATCTCGACGGCTGTATGTCAGCTTTCACTGTTCAACTGATGTTTGAATCTTGATATTATCATCCGTTGACTTTCAGATCATCCGTCGATGACTTACTTGATCATCCGTCGACTGCTATTTTAAACATCCGTTGAAGGTCATTTGATCATCCGTCGAAGCTTTGTTAAACATCCGTTGATAGCTATTTTGGCACTTGACTTCATTTCACTTATACAGAATTACAAGACATTGCTTATGTACAGTTAATCAACCTATTCTGCATATCTAGTTAAAGTCAACATGACTTATATACTACTACAGATTCTATACAAAGGTGTATACAACACTGTGCTACAAACTCATTATTACATAAGCTACTCACTCGATGGATAATAAGTTACTCATCCGTCGGGACTAAAATGAGTTATCCATCGGGACTATAATTCTTATCCGTCGAGTGCTACATTATTTCACTAAGTAAAATCTACTTAGATGTTTTGTTTAGGTACTCATCAAGTCACAACATATTCACAACAAGTCCTTTAGTTGTGTCATGCCCTAATATACTCCACTGAGATCATATCTGGACATTTATTCTGAGAAGTATTTGAATTAATTTTTTATCTCAGTTTGAGAGGGAATGAGTTCATCCATCTTTTCCCTCACCATCTTCCTAATCCTGTCTTCATGACCAGTCAATTTGACTTCAAGAGATTTACCAAAGAGGTGAAAAGCCTTGAGTTGAGCTTTGTGCACTTCTGTGACTGCATCATATACTTCTTATGGAGTCAAAACCTTTGCATTGCTTCCAAGGATAGTAACATACTCTTCCTTGAATCTGGCCAAGACTTGATTCATCTCCAAAACAAAGTCATCAGATAGCCATGCATCCACATTTCCATCTTGCTTTGCATCATTTACAATTTTCTCTGTCTGCTTTTCAACATCTTCATTGTATGTAAGCATAATAGCTTGATAATCTTGATTGCTCATGTTAGAAGTCAGAAGATGCTGAGAGATGTTGGCCAGTCTAGAAATATTCTCCACTAGTAGATCATCTACAGAAGTTGGTTGAGAGCCAGCTTCTTGCAGCCACTGAGAGAGAATGTGAGGTTGTTGAGGTTGTGAGGTGGATGGTTCATCAGAAACACATATGACTGGGGTCACAGTTTTACTCACAGTTTGTTATGTGGTTTTTATAGTGTGTTGTTCTTCACTTGTAGTGGGAACCTCCAACTGAATTGGAGGGGATTTTACTGGGTTACTGTCATGTACACCAACCTCAAACCCTTGTGTGTCTTGCAACACACTGACACTTGAATGTGCTATGCTTGCCTCCCCTATGACAGGATTACGGGCAATTGTACTCCTAGATTCAACTGCCAAGGCAATATCTGCTAAGGTTGTAAGGGGAATTGTCCCTACATAAGGAACCTCCAATTGAATGGGAGAGGATTTAGATAGCTCCCCCTCAGGAGTACTACCCTCAAACTTTTTAGTCTGTGAAGACTGTTTTGCACATGAAGGTGCATTAGAAATATCCATGGGGTCTTCAGTAAAAACTGATGAATCCCCCATGTTTGTGATAGTGTCATCAAGGTCTACCCTATCATGTAGCCTCTCACAATCTAAATGGAGTGTGTGGGTGGTGAGCAAAGCTTCTTGAGCTAAGTCACTTGATTTTTGTTGCACTTGAGAAGTGGATTCAAGTGGAATTGGAATAGAAGAAATTTGAGTCATAAGAATTTGGTGCTCAGTTGTGAGTATTAGTAGCTCCCCCTGAATGAATGAGGGGGCTTCAAGAGATATGTCCTCACAGTGTGTGCCTTCCTTGTTTCTCCTACCATACACTTGAATTGATTCTCGTGCTGGCTGTGCATACTCACTCTTGGTTATTTTTACAACTGCATCCTGTTGGGAGTATGCAGAGGTGGCTAGAGTGGTCAGCTCAGGTTGTTTACTTCTTTTGGATCTTTTGAACAAAGGTGATTCTTTTTCAGCTATTTCCTCATCACTCTCAGTTATGACAGTCAAGGTTGCCTCATTTCTCTTCTTTTTACTCACCTCATCCTTTTGAGAAGATGAGGTGGTTGGTTGCCTAGATTCTAAAGGTTTTGAAGGAATGGTTGTAGTTTGGGAAGATCCCTGTGGGTGTTCCTGTGTTTATACTTCCACAGGTTCAGGGATCATAACTGTGATACATTGATTACCAATACTTCTCATATCTGGCATATTATAAGGATAATCTTAAATCTTTCAATCATGAAAGGTGTTAACTTAAGACTTACTGAAATCTTATTCTTAGTAAGAAGTGATCCAAATAGAATTTTGGATACTTGCTTATAATTGCCAATTAGTGTCTATTCACACCTTCTAGCATGTGTATGTCATTCACCTTATAATTTAAAGCTGACATAATAAATTTAGGCAGAAAGATCTCCTTACCTCTTGATTCCAATGGCATAGTCAACCTGGTGCTCAGCTCCTCCAATATGTAGTGTCCTACATTTATCTGTTTATTGTGAGCCATCGAGTAGACCAGTTTCTGGACAACACTGGATATGTTATCAAATCCCGACTTTCTGCAAGTAAATGCCCTTATCACATAGTCAAATAAAAATGAACATTCCCTCCTCAGATACTTCTTATTTATGCTGGACAGTTTAATCCTCTCAGAATAGTTTATGAAGTCCATGAACTCATGTAGCTCATCCTGAGTTGGAGCCTCCACCAGATTATCAGTGGGAATTCCCAAAGCCTTGTTGACATCATCCTCAAGAATCTCCACTTGCTGCCCCTTAATTGTGCAGTTTATCATTATAGCCGCAGCTTGATTCTCATGCACAACTGTCCTGGTTGTTGCTGTGTTCCAGAAATCACCTAGCACATTTAATTATAGCACAGGATTATCAGTTAGAGCACCTATAAATTAGCTCTCAGAAAGGAACTTAACAAAGCACTGAAAGACTTCAGGTGCTTGATTTGCATCTAGAAATGCAAGAAAGTTGGTTTCCTTGGGGAGAAAGGGTACAAGATTGTTGGCTGCCATTGATATGAGTATGAAGTTTAGTGGGTAAAAGAGATTTGTGAGAAAGAAGGAAAAACGAGAGAGAAATCGATTTTGGATTGAAAGCTAGGTCATTTTAGATCTCGAAAGTTGTAAGTAAGTGTATGTATCGAGAAGTCTAGGTATTTATAGTAAAAGTAAATGACTTGTCGAGAACTCAAAAATAGACGTTTGGAGTTTGCTTGTCGAGAAGTCATTTTTAAGAGTTGAAATATATATCGAGAAGTCATTTTAAATTACTCTTTTAGAGAAATCAAAATTGACTTATTGAGATGTCAAATAGATACCCAGTTTGTCCAAAAAGTGGACTGAATTAATTCCAACTTTTATTTGAATAAATTCAAAATAAAATTAGAATAAATTTTCCAAGAGTATTTTACCAAATCATCCAAATAATCTGTGCACAACAGCTTCCTGCAGCAATATATTCTGCTTCTGCAGTTGATGTGGAAATTGATTTCTGTTTCTTGCTAAACCAAGAAACCAATCTGCCTCCAAGAAATTGGCAGCTTCCACTTTCTTTGGTTCAGTCTGAGATAGAAAAGAATGATAGAGATATTTATTTGATGTTGCAGTTCTAGTTCTGACACCTGCTTCAGGATCTCCAATTATTAAGTCAGGTGTATGTGATTTGGTCCACTTCCTTGCAGATGGAAGTTGATTTCTGGAACTGGATCCTCCCCCATGATCCATGCTATCTCCATCAGCATTTTCTGATACTCCCCCTATAGTTATGCTCTCAGAGACTTCGGAATTTGAGTTGGATCTTTCAGGATTTGAAGAATCAGAGTTTCTAGAATTATCAGAACTTGGCTCATCAGAATTTGATGAATCAGAACGTGAAGAGCCAGTGACAGATTCTGATGCTTCTTGAGAGTCTTGAGTTGTGGTAGGATCTTCAACTTGCTCCCCCTGGATAGGTGCATTTTCCTTTGGAGTTGTTACCACAGTTTCAATGACATCAGAACTTAACCTGTCTGAACTTACAAGATCAAAGTTTAAGTCATCAGAATTTACAGAATTAGAATTTAAATCTTCATTTTTAAATCTCAGTTGATCATGATCATTGAAATCTTCAAGTCCAGTAATCTTCTTATCATCAAAAGATACATTGATAGATTCCATGACAACCCTTGTTCTTAAATTGTAGACTCTGAAGGCTTTTGTGGAAAGTTGATATCCAACAAAGATTCCTTCATCAGCTTTTAGATCAAATTTTGACAGCTGTTCAGGATGAGTCTTAAGAACAAAACACTTACATCCAAATACATGAAAGTATTTCAGATTTGGCTTCTTTTTCTTCACCATCTCATATGCTGTTTTTCCATGCTTGTTTATGAGTGTAGCTTTCTGTGTAAAACAAGCAGTCTGCACAGCTTCGGCCCAAAAGTAGGATGGTAGCTCTGCTTCATCAAGCATTGTTCGTGCAGCTTCAATGAGAGTCCTGTTCTTTCTTTCTACAACTCCATTTTGCTGTGGAGTTCCAGGTGCAGAAAATTCATGTTTGATTCCATACTCTTTGCAGAACTCTTCCATGATTGAATTCTTGAACTAAGTGCCATTATCACTTCTTATAATCTTAACAGAATCTTTGACCAATTTATCCAGCTGTCTGACATGATCAGTTAGAGTAGATGTAGTTTCATTCTTCTTGTGCAAGAAATACACCCAAGTGTATCTTGTGAACTCATCCACTATAACCATAACATATTTCTTCTTTGCAATAGACATGACATTGACTGGACCAAATAGATCAACATGCAGTAGGTGATAAGGCCCAAGAATTGAGGATTCAGTTTTGTTCTTGAATGAAGATTTTTTGTTTTGCCTTTTGACATGAATCACAAAGGCCATCAGGAGCAAATACTGATTTTGGTAGTCCTCTCACAAGATCTTTCTTTACTAGCTCATTTATGTTGTTGAAATTTAAATGAGAGAGTCTTTTGTGCCAATTCCAGCTTTTTTCAATTGATGCTCTACTCAACAGACAGATTGCAGAACCATCAGAACTTGTTTAAAGTCCGGCTTCATAAATATTACCATGCCTGTAACCTTCCAGAACCACTTTGCCTGTAGAATTGCTTACAACTTCACAGTGTTCTTCAAAGAAATCCACATGATAACCTCTGTCACAGATTTGACTCACACTTAGCAGATTGTGTTTAAGTCCTGAGACAAAAGCTACTGTTTCAATGATGACATTCCCAATATTGATATTGCCATATCCCAGAGTTTTTCCCATATTGCCATCTCCATAAGAAACTCCTGGGCCAGCTTTCTCCATAAAGTCTGATAGCAGGGCTTTATTTCCAGTCATATGTCCTGAACATCCACTGTCCAGTAGGAGGATATCTTTCCTATTGCCCTGCAATCACAAAGACCAATATTGGTTAGTTTTAAGGACCCAGACTTGCTTGGATCCTTTGGCCTTTTTAATTTTGTTAACATTTGCGGCGGATTTAGTTTCAGAGTTTATGCTAACATGCTGTTTATCAGAGTTTATATCAGACTTTGCATCAGACTTTACACTAGAAGGAATTAAAGTAACTTTCTTCAAAGAAGGTTTTATTTGATAATAATCATAGTACATACTATGATATTCCTTACAAGTATAAATAGAATGCCATAAACTACCACAATGAAAACAAGGATTTTGTGGTTTAAACCTAACAGACTGACTCTTAACTCCTGATCTAGGAGGTAAAGAGTTTATATCTTTCTTCTTCCTGCAAAAAAAGCAAGATGGTTAGAGTTTCCACAGTTATAACATTTCTTTCTAGGAGCATTAGGAACAGACATATAATTATTGCTTTTGTTCACACCTTCCTTTCCATTCCTATTTTTCCTAGCTTCCTTTACCTTGTTTACATTCCTAATCTCTTTCAGCTTATGCTTAAGCTGATTCTTTGTCATTAAGCCTATGTTGACTTCAGCTGGTTTATCCTGTTTTAATTTGTCAGAAGTTGACTTATCTTTGACTTTTGTCACAGAGTCTTTCATCTTTTCAGAATCAGACTTTATAGTTTTTGCTACAAACTTAACAGGATTTACCTTTGGCTTAGCAGTCTGTTTAACAACAATTGGCTCAATTTGTTCAGTTCCTTTTTCACTTTTATCATCTCCATAACCTAAGCCCTCTTTCCAGTTTCCACTACTTAATAAATTCTGAGTTGTTCTTCCAGAGTTAGTCCAAGTTTTGATAATCTCTCTTTCCTTTTCTAAGTCAGCTTTTAGAGATTCATTGAATTTTAACACTTCATCTCTAACATATAAAGCATCATCTTTTTCTTTCTTAGTTTGATGAAGAAAAACTAACTCCTTTTCTAAATAATCATTTCTCTTTTTATAAGCAAGATTTTCAGATGTTAATCTTTCACATGTTAAAGTCTGATCTCTATAACTAATGAACATGGTTTTAAGATATAATTTCAACTCAGTAATATCATCAGTGTGAAAAGCATAAGTTGTTTGAGGTACCTTTAGTTCAGCAGTTTCAGGACTGCCATCAGCATTTTCCATGAGGGCATAGTTCACCTCATGTTCAGAATCTGAAGTGTCTGTCCAGCTTTTCTTCTTTGTGACAAGTGCCTTGCCTTTGTCACTTTTTTCCTTTCTTACAGTTAGGAGATATGTGGCCTCTTTCACCACATTGTAGCATTTGACATTTGAGTTGTCTCGTCTGTCAGACTTTTCTTTACCTTCAGACTTTCTGACCCCTTTCTTATCAGAACTTCCACTTTTCCTGGAAAACTTCTTGCCTTTTCTGAATTTCCTGTAGGCTATCTTTATGATACCCTTTACCACAAGAGCACACAATTTCATCATCTCTTCATCAACATCTATTTCAGATAAATTTTCAGTTTCTGGACCATCATCATCAGAATATGATGACTCTGAATCAGACTTTATGATGAGAGTCTTTCCTTTGCCCCTTTTTGAGGCAGCCATTTTAGGAGATTCCTCCTAAGCCTTAAGAGCAACTGTCCTTGACTTTCTTCCATGCCTCTTGCTCCTTTGATCCATCTCAAGTTCATAAGTCTTGAGCATACCATAAATTTCATCAAGAGTAGTTTCCGTAAGGTCATAGTTGTCTCTTATGGTAGTAGACTTCAAATCCCAATTTTCAGGAAGAGCTAAAAGGAGTTTTAGATTTGAATCTTCAAGATCATATTCCTTGTCCACCAGTGACAGATCATTCAAGAGTTTGACAAACATGTCATATAAGTCAGTTAAAGACTCATCAACTTTTGAGTCAAAGTGCTCATACTCTTGAGTGAGTATAGTCCTCCTGTTATTCTTGATTGCATCAGTTACCTGACATCTTGTCTCCAAAGCATCCCATATCTTCTTTGCAGTCTTGCAATGAATTACCTTGTTTAACATGACATTATCAATGGCACTATACAGTAAATGCCTTACCCTTGCATCCTTGGCAATAGATGAGATGTCTTCAGCTGTGTACTCACCTTTCTCCTTTGGTATGGTCTTTGCTGGTTGATCAGCAACTACAACAGAGAGCTTGGTAGGCTTATGTGGTCCTTCATTAATTCTGTCAAAATATTCTGGATCTGTAGCTTCCAGAAACATAGCCATCTTCACTTTCCATATGGAATACTCAGAAGGTCTCCATATGGGAACCCTAATAGTCTCATATCGACTGTGGGTTTGAGTCTTTTGAGTTTCTTCAGTTTTGGTGGGCTTGGTTGGAGTTTGTGCTTCTTCAGACATGATTGTTTGGATCTTTACTGTATGTGTGTTAACAGATAAGCTCTGATACCAATTGTTAGGTCACACAATACTGTAGAAGGGGGTTGAATACAGTGTTAATACAATCAAATCGATTTAACACAAGTATGTAACAAAGATCAAGTATATTGAATAAACTCTGTTACAATAAGAACTGTTGTTCTCTCTCAGTGATGAACAAATATCACTAAGAGCTGCTAGGTTACAATGTATAATCTTCTCGATAATGATAACACATATAGTGTAAACCCTAAGTCTGTGTTTATATAGTACACAGTTACAAGATAACTTCTAATTGATATGGAATATAATTCTGTCTACTAAAATATATCAATCAGATATCTTCTACAAGTCTTCCAGTCTTCTAACTCTTTCCATGCATATCTTTATTTATTTTAGTCTCGATCTTCTACTGTAAATCAGCTTCCTTCCTTATATGAAAGTCTTCCCGCACTTAAGTTCTGATATGACCTTAAGTTCTGATATTAAGTTCTGACTTCTAGTAAGTTCTGACTTCCAGTAAGTCCTGATATGTCCTGTTTGTTAAAATCTGAAAACTAAACATGAATCATATTAGACATGACATCTCAAATATATTTAACAATGCAAAATACTATGTAAATATTTTGACTTCATTAATCTTAATAATATATAATTATTTTTTATAATTTATTTATATAAAATAATAAAATTATAAATGTTATAATCAGCCCGTGCATCGCACTGGGTTATAGGCATTTTTTTAAAATAAATAGATAATACCAAGTCATTCACATGTACAAATTTTCTTATAAGATTTTAATAATCTAAATTTTGAATCCATCAATAATATTATATATATATAAAATACTACGTAAATATTTTAACTTCATTAATCTTAATAATATATTATTATTGTTATTATAAATTTTATAATTTATTTATATAAAATAATAAAATAATAAAATTTTAAATGTTATAATCAGCCTGTGCATCGCATGGGTTATAAGCTAGTATATATAATCTCTATTTATGAGTTTACCACACAAAAATGAAAATTTTAGTTTGCGCTGACAATTGTGTATATATTATAACTCATACTTAAGTGATTTCACAACATAACCATAAAACAAGGTTTTACTTCCATATTAACATTTTACTCTTTTTCCAAATTTACTTCCCTTGATTATAAAATCCCAAAACTCTTTAAATATGAAAAGCAAAAATAATGAAAATTGAACCAGAGAAAAAATTGATGTCAAGAAAAATAAATTTGCATTAATTATAAAATAAAACAGAACATTAGAGTTGTGAAAACGGGTAGGGATGACAATTTTTACCGATGCGATGGATACCTGATCCGTACCGATCAAGTTGGATTGTACCGAATCAGAATATTTTGGGTTTAGGTTTGATTTTTAAAGACGAATTATATACGGGTCGAGTTTGGTTTTTTCCCTTACCGAACTCGAACCCCGTATTAAAATATAAATAATATAATATTTATTAATAGTAAATACATGTAAAGTTACTAATATTTCTTATTTACTAATATATTTTGACTCAGATTAAACCCCTCTCTTACTTTTCATCTTATCTGAGTTCTCTCTGAATCGTCAAATTACAATCCTACCTGGCTACCTCGGTGCGACAATTAAAATTAAGTTCAATATCTTATAATCTCTTCTTGGTGTTCGTATATTTATGAATGTTGCAGCTGACTGGCAGACAATAAAAAACAAATGAGCTAAAATAACTTTGCAATTCATACACTAAAATTTCCTTTTAGATTATCAAAATTTGTAATGCTTTTTTTCTCAACCTCTAAATTTATTTATTTTTTATTTCTAAATAAATCATTTTTTTCAAATTTTTTCGGGTTTAGGGTAAACCCGAACCCGAATTAAAGCCGACGGGTTCGGGTTTACAAATTCAGATTTTTCGATTTCAATTTCGGGTTTAGTTAAACAATATAAAATCGAGTTCGGATTTGATTTTTACTAAAATTGTTTCGACCGACCTGTTTGCCATCCCAAATAATAGGCATGCATTTAATGTAGACAAAATAATTGCATAATTTTTTTTGTTCTTATTAGACTATGTGCAGTGATATATGCGTGTACAAGTTTGAATGCAGGTAATATGTATTCAAAAACACATGCACGCATAGCTGAATTTTATATTCAGAGCTTACACATATGTATACACATTATACATATATTCATGCATTTATCTATATACACACATATTTTATTAATGTGAATACAATTGCTAGGCTTGAATTCTGGCTTAAACTCATGCTTGAGTATATTGCTAACAATTTTTAAAAAAATATAATAAACACAGTGACGGGCGTAGAAAATTTAAAAATATATAATAATAATAATAATAAATTTTTATTTATTAAATAAAAATATTCATAAATATAATGTATGGCACTTGTTCATTGAGAAATAAATTTAGTAAAATAATGATTAGAACGCTGAATAATTTAAAATATATATATGAAAATCACAAAAATATTACCCCCTTCGTCCCTTTCAATTCTTTACATTTGAGAGGGATGGTTCGTCACATATTTTAAGGCTCATGTATAATATAGTTTCATAAATTATTTTTAAGAAAAAATTCTTCTGAATAAAGATTAAATGTTTATATTTTTATAAAAATAAAAGAAAAATTTAAAAATAAGTTATGAAGATATAATTCATATGCATCGTAAAATGTGTGCCAGACAATAAAAAAAGTGTAAAGAAATGAGAGGGACACATGAAGTATAAAAGATGCCGAAGAAGAAACCAAAAGGTATCCCCTTGCTTATATATTCTTTATGTGGAAGGATTAAGTTCAATGTTAAGAAGAAATGAAGAATCGGGAGTGATTCATGGATATAAAGTTGCTCGAGGAGCCCCTCCTATATCCCATTTGTTGTTTGTAGATAACTGCTACCTATGTTTTAAAACAACATGTCCTGAAATAACAACTATTAAGAACATCTTATTAAGGTATCAGCTAATTTCAAACCAAGCTGTTAACTTCAATGATTCGAGTATCATGTTCAGTTCGTACACTCCACAACAGAATTGAAGGCTGATTTGTGGAGTTTTAGAGGTAAATGAAGTCCAGAAACCTAGAAAATACTTGGGATTTCCAATACAATGGGCAGAAAGAAAACTGTTGCGTTTAAGAATCTAAGTGATCGTGTAGAGGAAAGACTACATGGGTGATCAAATAAGTTATTGTCCCAGGGAGGTAAAATAATTTTGTTAAAAATTGTGGCACGGTCAATTACTAATTTCTGATGAATCTATTCCTAGTGCCAAATGAGACTTGTGAGGAGATTTAAAGGAAAATGAATGGCTTTTGGTTGGGAAACGGAGGTAGTGGAAAATTAATTAGATGAATGGCGTGTGAGGGAATGTGTAATACAAAAGAAGATGGTGGATTGGGGTTTAAAGAGTTATGTAAATTTAATTTGGAAATGCTCGCTAAACAGGGGTGAAGGTTATCAAATAATGATAATTACCTTGTTTCTAGCCTTAGAAGGACAAGGTTGACATATTTGTGTTAAGAGTGAAGTCTTCTCCTCTGAACTTGTTAACAGAATGGAGAGGAGTGAATCGGGATGATTAACATGATAAAGGGGTGTTAACTGTGATACCTCAGAGCTGGAGTAAACCACCACAGAACTGGGTGAAGATTAACCTTGATGCAATAATTTTTCAAGAGATCAAATGCAATAGATTGAGAAGTGTAATTAGAGATGAACATAACACATTTCTAGGGGCCAGGAGCAGGAGAATAGATACTATACTGCAACCAAAAGAGGCAAAATCCACGAGCCTCAAACAAGCACTTGCTTGGACCAAAGAGAAAGGCATTTAACGATATATTTTTGAAACATACTATAACAGCTGTACTTCCGGACTATTATTTCTAAATTAAAACTAATAAAAAAAATACAATTATTAATCCAAATTCTATTACAAGGGTGACCATTACAAAAGCGCAGCTAAAAGAGGAAGTCCAAAAGTCAATCTACTTTAATCCTAAGTCCTCGAACTCCAATGATTTCCAACTCGAATCTTAGGCGAAACCTGAAAAATTAAAAGAATGAGTTGCGAAGCCCAACAAGTAACTACCATCCAACGGCTCAAAATAATTTTTTATATCTTTTTTAAAATCACAATTTGGACACATAACACATAATATCTATCACATCAGATTGCATAAATATTCGATAACAAAGATCACACAATATATTTTCTATGGCAAGGATCAAAATGAAACACACAACATATTCTATAATTCACATAATCAAAATATTTAATCAATCTATAAATCTGAATAACAAATTCTTATCTTTAGTCCCACAGTCCTAAATCACACCTTATGCCACACTTTGCTAGTGAACGACATCCTATACTTTATGTCACGCTTCCCAAGTTACCGGGTTCTAATTCTTATTCGATGGGGGGCTAGTTTACGTCCCTTTTCAAGTGCAACCAAAGCTTGACAATGTATCGATATGTTCCGGAACGTGCGCAAACTAGTTCTAAGTTCTATGTATCACACTACCGAGTGATCGGGTTCTAATTCATATACATGTCTAAGACTTGGGAATTCCGAAAAATTTGTTATCTTAATAATCACACATAATATGGCACGTTACACAATATATACGGAACAACAGTTACAACATATTCAGAACATCTAATCAAACAAACGTCACAGAATAATACGAAGCAACGGATAGTCACTTACAACACGTAAACAAATAAGTAATATAGAGCAATGAGTAGTTACTTATAGAACACGTAAGCAAACAAGTAATACGGAGCAACGAAAATTTACTTGCCTCAATCATGCAAACAAATAATTTACATTAGAACACACAATCAATCCTTAACAACCCATTAAAAATGAAACATCTAAAATCTCGATCTTCTCCATGATTCTAATTCTTATCAAATATGTTATCGCTCTTTTTGACCCTCTAAACGATGCTTTCTTGAAAAACACGAAAAACAAAAGTTGTAGATAACGAAAAGAGCATTCTGAAAAATTTAGAATCAACGAATTCTGACTTATGATAAATTTTCTACGAATTTTATAAGACTGCTGACTTTTGTTGAGAAGAGCCCAACAAATTTTATGAATAAAAATATGGAAGACGAATAAGATGTATTTATAACGATACAAAACTCTATATCTTAACCCACAATTTATCCATATTAGAATATGATCCAAATTTAGGCCCATAAATCTAATTCAATTTTAAATCCTAGTCCTTATCTAATTTTAATCCTTTTATTCGATTATTCAATTATTAATCTAATTTTAAAAATTATGGGATATTACACATACTCTATGCCAAGGCATATCACGGAGAGCATAGGAGATCATTTTTTCATACTATCGTTAGGGATTTTATTGATTATTTCAAGCACTTTAATCAGGTGCAAGTTGAATTTGTTAAGAAATCTGTGAATGGTGTCATTTATTTGTTAGATAGAGCAACACATTCTACGTCAGATGTCAAAGGCTGGGTTAATGTTGCTCTTGATTTTATCTTGGAAGCTTTGATTTTGGACTCGATTTGATTAATGCAAGTATGTTAATTTTTTTAAAAAAAACTATATGAGCTACTGGCACAATAGACATGTAAGATTTACTATCCGGGTTATTTTATTTTTTATGGGGGCATGAACCCTTTGGAATGCACACACATATGTACTCCATGCATATGAGCTATAAATAAGGCAAATAGCTGTCCTTAATGGTATATCGGTTACCCACCCATTTCGTTGTGTTAAAGTGGTTTATCATTGTAAATTTTCTTGCAATAACAAAACAAAGTTTTAATTGTTTACTCAATGTTTATATTTAGGAAGTAAAATAGTTTGCATCCAATTTTTTAATTATTAATTTTTATTTTATTTATATACAAGTTTTATTAATATTTAATAATTTTGAGAAGTGTTCATTAATATTGTTTACATTTCTTAAATTCAATATGATAATGATGATATCAAAAAATAAATGAAATAAACTAATTTACATATATATTTAAAATAAATATCCACGTATTGTGAGGCAAAAATCGAATTTTGATAAGGAGGAATTTAACATATGATTAATGATATTTTAAAATTCTGGATTTGATCAAATAAATTATTTGGTAATTTGGATTTGGATTTCATTTGAAATCCAGGACATTCAAAAATTAGTATAAACATGAGAATTTGAAATGACAACTCAAATCTTGTCATTTGAAATCCCTAATTTGAAATGAAATGTAAGTTACTAAACGCCCGCTTATATAATTCGATGCATAACAAAATAAGTCATTTTTTATTATACTTAGTTATACAATATTTTTAATTTAAATTTGAAAGATGAAGTATATGATATGTGTCCGGTTGAAAAAATCTCAGGCCAAGTATGCATAGTTGCTAAACAAATAGCTTTTTACTTGCTTTGTATCTTCACGATAAAAGTAAGTGAAATGAGAAGGTTACAATGAGGTCGTATTTACATTTGATAATATAATCTTTGACATCAAGGATAAAAAAATTCCCCGCATAGTTCTTAGTCTGTAACAGTTTATCTATCCCCACAGGTTTTTCAAATATAAGCATGACATCACTCTGTCATGTTCACATTTCATCAAAAATAGTATGAATACGAAAAAAATTACTATTAAATTAAGGAAAGAAATCTAAATCAAACTTTATTTTTCTTATAAATTATTAGTCACAAAATTATAAGAATGATACCTTTTCACCTTTTAAAGCAATATGTGCTTTACACAGAAAAGATACCATTGTGTTTACAAATAAAAACCATGTTTATTTCAAATATAAAATAGAAATAGAAACCATGTGTATTCCCCTATCAAGTCCAATAATAAAAATTATGAGCCAAGGTCCCTATTGCTGAAGAAGCATATCCAGATAACTCATGGACTCAAATATTGGTCCACTGTTATTAGCTAACACATTTACCTCAAAATCAGATACGCCATAATCTTCCACACTAACTGATTCAGCAGTCCCAACTTGCTTACTGTTGGTACGTCCAGAGGATAACCCAACTATTATATTTGACTCGGCTGAAGTCGAGCTCTTTCTTTGGCACACATTGTTAAACATAGTCTTCACATAGTTCTCAAACAGGGAACTGGGCTTCGGTGTGTTTTTACTTTTCAGTATAGCATTGATGCACTTCCTCTTGGTGGCATTCCATCGATTCTTGATATCGGTCTCGCTACGCCCCGGGAGCAGCTTTGAAATTTCAACCCACTTGTTGCCCATCTTTTCATGGGCTCGGATCAGCTGCATATCCTCCTCCTCAGTCCAAGCCTCTTTCTGTAATACAAATTTAAAAATATGTAATTTACTTTCATAAGAAATTAATTAATAAAATGTAACATAATTCGTGGTGTAGAGTGTTAAACAAAAACATCATAATGCAAGACTTTTATATCATCACAATAAAAGAGATATTCAAAAAGGTGATACACCATAAAAAATCCTAGAAACTGAATAAAATATCAGTTAAATATTAAAAAATATAAGAAAATTAACTACAAAAGGTAATGGAATCTCCTATAGATACAATATAGATAAATAAAAATATAACTGACATGTTTCATCTTTAAATGGCAACTTGTTATATTTAAAGCAATAAAATTGAATATTCAGATGACAAGCATATGTGTCATGATTAATTTATAAATTGTATTGTCAAAATGTAAAGTGCAACCATGCGTGCTGAGTTAATAATGACATCATGGAATGAGAATCTAAAGTACACATTGGTGATGTTTGTAAATACTTCAAAGACTTCATTATAATTCTCAAGTTATGTATTTTCTAAAATTTTCTATCAAAAATATCTTATTTATTTTGGGTATACAAATGTTTCTTAGTATTATATTAAGAGAGAATAGTTTAATAATAATTGGTGAAGAAGAAAAATAAAACCTTGAGTCCAGGCTTGAGATGATTATTGTATCGTTCCCTTAACTGCTTCCCAAGCCTCCCGGGCATCATCCTAGCAATGTAACTCCACTTCTTATTTCCGTACTTGTGCACTAAATTCAGCAACATTCTGCAAAAAAATTCAAATAATCTTTAATGCAGAAGATTTTTTGCATTAATTACAAATTAATCTCATCAAATCTTTACTTACACAATAACCGTAAAATTTATTAGTAATTAAAATCGGATTTACCTGTCTTCTTCCTGGATCCAATGCCCTTTAATGCCATTCTTATATTTTCTCTCATTATTTCTCTTGGCCCTTCCATCACCCACTATCTTATCTACGTTCATGCATGAATTCACTAAATCCGATGAACCAAATTCTTGGATGTTGACACGAGGATTGGTTGCACGAGTTTGGACATGCATTGGAGGCATAAGCTCTTGTGATGTGTTTGGATGAATAAAACCAGGATACTGCTTATACAAACTAACATCATTTGATGATGAAGTAACTGCTAATCCGTTATTTTTTGAGTAATCAGCATGATTGACACCTGGTGCAGAAATTGATGAAGCAAGTAGATTTGGATTTGAATAAAAATTCTGAACATACGGGTTCAAAGATGATCTTCCACTAGTAAATGCTTGATGAGCAAAGTTTGTAAAGTTGATATTCATAGGATTCTTTTGAGATGAGTTATAAGCAACTTGTTGATTTGAGAAAACATTAGTTTGATGAGGATTCACTGGATTCTTTCCATACATAAAGGGTTTTGATTCAGAAAAAAAATTCTGACTTAAAAATTTTGACTGAAGCACCATTTTTTCAGGGTAGAAGCGATGGGATGTGCGAGTAGTGAAAATAATGAGAAAAGGGAGTGATAGTTATATGGCTATGTTTTCCTGAATTGAACAGACTGGTGGATCATACATATATTTATAGTGAGTTACAAATTATAGTGTATCTGGTTAGAATGATCGTGACCGTTGGTATGAAGTCTAATCCATCGAAGGAGAATTAAAGTTGAGAAGTGAGAGAAATCTTAGTTGTCTTACCGAAATCAAACATCAACTTGACATATAGAATACTTAGGTTGTTATTAGTAGTTTTTGTGTTACATGACGTGTTATAGGACGACTAAGTGACGTGTAATAATTGCTATATACAAAAAAGATAATCAAATGTTATTTTTTTGTTTTAAATACATTTTATTTTTAGAATAAATGAAATGTAAAAAAACTTTATGTCAATTACAATTTAAATAAATACTCCATATTTATATGTATATGATTTTTTTATAATATTTCAATTTGCTTACTAGACGTATAATTAATAATTAATTTCTCTTTTCATTTCTCTTCTATTTTACTTTTATATTTTAAACTCATGCAAGATATATGAATAAATCTCATACATGTATTAGTGGATTCATGAACAAAATTTATTTTTTTAAGACAAATGGAAAATGTATAATTTATAAAATAAGATTTCATTTATTTAAATATAATGTTAAAATGCATGAAAATAATATTTCTTTGATTCATCAAAATATAAATAATAATATCATATTTCCCAAAGTAAAATATGATGAAGTAATTTAAAGTTTCGCATACTTTGATCTAGCATTATGCGTACTTATCAATATACATGTAAATAGGGCATCTTTCCCCATTAAGTATTTGAGGCAATTATTTTTCAAATATAGGTAATTTCGTCATATATTCTTAATAAATAAAATTAATTACAAAATTTCAAAATATCCAAAAAACTATTACACATAATCTAAATAGTCTCCAAAATATTATTGAGATATTATCCAATTTCTACCATGTGTGGTAGGGGCTAGAATGGCCAGGTGGTCAGGCTAGGCCATGTTAAAAGTTGAAGGTACTTATTAGATATTGAGTGTAACACAGGGGGGAATGTGTTTTTCTTGATTTTTAGTCTTTTTAAAATTAATTTGGAAAGGTGGTGAACATAACAGTTTGATTGTAGAGATACTACGCATAGCTGAATATCAAAAAAATGCACAACAAACACAGTATTTCAAAACTCACTTAATTTTTATTAAAATTAAGTATGTTGTGACACCCTCCAAACCCGGGTCAGAAGTTTGGGGTTCATGACACACACACACATTATAAACTTGTTTATGAAATAATATATGCAATGACCCTAAACTACACAACCACAGATCATAACAGGTTAGAGTATAAACATAATCCACAACCTTACTTACATTACAACGTACCAAATCCCAACTTATTTTAACTTACATCTAATTAACAAACATTATTACAAACTTTCAAACTCAAAACTAAAACAAAAGTCTCCTACTAGCTTATTTCGTCTCAACCTGAAATCTTAGCTTGCACGCTGGTCTGGGGATCATCGCTACCAGTATCTTCCTTCTTTACTAGAAAAGAACATAAACAGATTCGTAAGAGTGAGTTAACTAGATCAGCAAGTCACAGTGACTGTAACACCCCCAAATCCGGGGTCGGGGATTCGGGTCGTCACGAGTTCCATTTCCCTTATCAATACTTAATCTTAACAGTCAACCAACTACTGAGTACTGTGACCCCACAATATACACACACACACCACAAGTTATAGTCTCAGAGATGAATACCAAAAATAACACAAGTCATTTTATTCCACAATTATAAACCGTTACACCTTAAAAGGATCTCTGAATAATTTACATATTCCTTGCCATTAATACAATTCATATTATACATAAGTTTGGTTCATTAATAGTTGAAAACCTAGCCTATTGGTAGCTCCTACCTCAGCTACGGCGGCATCAACGCTTCCAGAAAACTGCGGAACGTTTCCTAACCGCTTGCGAATTGGAAGCTTGGTCTTGTTCATCTTTTCTATCTGTTGTTGTGTGATGAAAGAAGAAATCAAGGGTGAGCAACAAGCCCACCAAAATAATATGTATAATGATTAACAATATATGAGCATTCTCATAGTACTCATGAAAGTCTTGGTCAAGAAGAAATGAACCAAGCTGATATCTTAAAGCGACAAGTCGCAAAATATTCAGTATATATATACATATATACTTTTCACAATCTTAGAAATCCTTTGACATGTATAATATATACAGAGATCCAGTTTATAACTGTATAAAAATATCGTTGTAAGGTGATCTCATATATCTAACCTTGTCTCAACATTTTTCTGAAAATCTTTGATATGCATAAGATAATCATTTACTAGATATAAGTTTAAAAGATGAAGTTATAGGATACTCCAATATACTTATATCTTTTCCGAATACTACTTGAACTACCACCGTTCAAGTTATAATTAGTTTCAAAAGTTCATCACACTGATGAAACTACAAGATAAGACTTGAATAAATTAAATCTTTGAAGTATTATTAAATGAAATGAAGTTATGATATACTTCATTTAGTCCCGATATATATATCCACATATATATCTCTTTATACATTTCCTGAAAACCTCTGTCATGTAAAGTATGAGCAGAGTTTGTAACATCCAATGAATTTTTTTGAAAGGACAAGAATTGTGGCATAAACCCGGTATCTTGCTGATCAGGCAAAGATACCAATAAGTAACCTTTTCTACTAGTAGATGGACGAATTCCCTACTGGTCATAACCCTGGCCGCAATAGGACCATATGCTGGACTGCCACTCAGCCACTTACGCATTTGATGGACTCCCACTGAGCCACTTACACTTTCATGGACGCCCACTGAGCCCATGTTGCTTATGCCGACTCAAACAGATGAACTTACTTCCCGAACGATGGGCAAGTAATCAAGATGTTTTCTCAAAATAGCAACCTCGTTGCGAATGTAAAATACACCACAGAGCCGGATCCCTCCGGTTTTGAGCGAGTATTTAAATCCCCTTTAAAAGGAAGATCTTAAATATATAAAAAAATGAGCTTTGGGATCCGCTCTAACTTTTAAAAATCATTTTAAAGACTCGAAAATACTTTAAAGAGTGTTTGGAGTAATGCTGATTTAATAAAGTAAATCAGTCCCAATGTATTAGAAAATATCTGAATATTATTATTTAAATAATATTCCCATAAAGAATAATCTTTATAAAAATAATTGAAGTAGAAGTTGTAAAACTTATACTTGAAATGAATTGTAAATAACCAAAGATATACTTATACGAAAGTAATATCTTTATTTGAATAATCAAAAGTAAGTTTGATTATCGACACACTAGTCTTTAATAAAATAAAGAATATTATTCAGTATATAATCGGAGTCATAGGTCCTCAAATGAATATTCAAATAATATTCATTAAATAATATAAACTGAGTCATAAGTCCTCGAATGAATATTCAAGTAATATTCATTAAATAATATAAACTGAGTCATAAGTTCTCGAATGAATATTCAAGTAATATTCAATAATAAAATAAAGTTATCGAATAAAATTTATTCGACTCATAGTTTTGAAAACTATTCATATATATATATATAAATAAATATATATTATACTCGGGAGCCTCGACTCCCGGTTTTAGAAAAAGTTCACCTTTGGGTCCCCTATACTAAGGGTATATGCAAATTACTGCTTATCTCTAGCATATGTATTATCAACTGAATCAACAGATATATGTATCAAGAATACGAAACAGGAATGCATATATACCATATCACATGCTACGATATATCGCAAGAATTTGCTAATTAACCATTATGCATCCATCACAAGATAATGCATATACAAATGTATACATCACAACAACAATATAACGGATAGAAAACTTGCCTGAGCGACTAGGGGTTACAAATGGCTTGGGACGAGTCTGGTAACCTATAAATAACATATAAGTTGGAATTAAACCAAAGTCACTTATAAATCTATACTTTAACCAGTTTAGACTCTAACGCTCGCCTTGCGCTTACTGATTCTCTTAAGTCGCTCGAGTACCCTTGACTCCACCATTTTTAATAAATTAACCATTACGAGTTTTAAGGCGATTCTTTCGCGAGTGTCTTACCAACTGACTATTACACTTTACATAAATGTTTCATAGTCCAATTAGTCCTTTAAGGTCTTTAACCTATGTTTCAAAGTAAGGCGAGGGGTAATGGTTCGTTCGTGAAACGCCGTTACTTAAAACGGTCGTTTCTCCTAAACCGTACATCGGAATCAAACGAACCACATATCAAAACGAAGCTCGTAAAATGAAATATCTAATAATGGCAATGGTCAAAACCTAGCAGTGAGTTCACGGGTCCTAATGTTAAGAGCAAAAACAGTCTAAAGTAAATTGGACTTTACAACGGCTATGTTTACGCGATTACCAATTTTATTCCACTCCAAACCAACCCACAATCAACCCACAATCACAACCCAATCAAAACTCCATCCATAAATCACCATAACAGCCCCAACAACTCAACATTATCAATTTATACTATTCTCAAACATGAATTTAAACTATACTTAAGTTCATTAATCAATCCTCCAAGAATTACAACTCCAAAACATTACAACACCAACTATCCTCTACATTCACAACAAACAAGCCTCTCATGAACTATAACAACAAAACTAAACCTAATACTCAAGTAAAGTTAGGGTTTGGAGGGGTTATACCTTCCTTGAAGAGTGGAGAATCAAGTAATTAGCTTGGAATCACCCTTAAAAGTCCTTATCCAAGCTTAATCTAAACAAAAACTCAAGAACAAAAAATTTTAGTTCTTGAAAAACACTATTCACCATCTTCTTCCATGATTTTTAGGAAGATATTGTGAATGATTTAGGAGCTCAAACTTATAGGATATCCATAACTAAGCATAAGGGACCTTGGATAATTACCTTGTGATTTAACAATGGTTGGATCTTGATTTTTGAAAATTCTTCTCTTGAAATAAGAAAAAGCCGAGAGCTTTTCTTTGAAGAAAAGGGAAGAGCTTTTGTGTTTTTGTGATTTATTTTGATTTGCCTTGGTTGGTTGATTTTTGATTTGTTTTGTTTTGTTTTATTACCTTTTACCATGGTAACTTTTGTGTGGTTCTAAATCAACCAACAACACACTTTGCTTTGGTCATGCTTATGTCACCAAGTGATGTCACTCTCCCACCTTTGTCCTCTTCTTATTGGTTTGATGACATCATCCCCACTAACCTCTTTGATTAGCTTCTAATTACTTGGCTAATGACCGCTGATCTGTTATACGGTTCGCTTAACTTTCGTTTTCATTTATCGTTTGAGGGATCATACCCGGGATCTTATTACTTGGGTTTCCTTAACCTTTCTCAATACATTATATTCCTTTTATGATCCTCTCTTATAATCCTTGAATTTAAATCCTTTTTACCTGTTACCTTATACTCAATTCTTTCGGTATCTGGTGGATTTTCGGGAAAAATCAAAGTGTTCGGATTTGGATTCTGACAATCTTTACATACACTTATATACCACATAGAGTACTAATAATATCCCAGAAGATCAATAAAAGAACCCCTACATAGTGTGGCATGAAAAGTTTTCTTATTCAGCATAATCAGCAAAACACTATTCATAAGGGTTTCAAAAATTCCAAAAATTGGGGTTATTACAGTCTCCCCTCCTTAAAAGGATTCCGTCCCGGAATCAGATAGAAAATGAGTAGGGATACTTTCTTAGCATTGCACTTTCTAACTCTTACGTACTTTTCCCACCTTGTGGTTCTACCATCAAACTCTGACTAGTTTGATAACTCTTCTCCTAAGCATTTGTCCATTTTTCGATCTATAACCCTTCCTGATTGCTCCATATAGGTTACATCTGGTTGCATGTCTATGCGCTCATACGCCCCTTGTGGCGCCCTCCAAACCCGGGTCAGAAGTTTGGGGTCCACACACACACCTTAATTATAACCTGCTTATAACAATAATAAAGATAATAATAATATATGCAGTGACCCTACTTACCAACCACCACAGACCGCAACAGGTTAAAGTATGCACACAAGCCAAACACACTAATATATTACAAACCGTTCAAATCCCAACTATTTCAAACTCAAACTGAGTATTAAACAATATTACAAACTTTTACAAACTTAAATTATCCCAAAAGAAGCCTACTAGCTCAGCTTTCTCAACCTGAACCCCTAGCTCTCGCGCTGGACTGGGGATCCTCGCTACCAACTGGTTCCATTTTAACTGGACAATTTATCAATAATTTACTCATGGAATTCTATTTAACACATACTTCTATCTACCCTTCATTTTACCCAAATCCGATTAACGGATTGAAAGTTATGCAATAATCAAGTAAACACCGAATATATAGACCGATAGTCAATTAACAAGTCACATATAGCACATAATACATCACGTAATCAATGATATATTATTTTTAAAGAAGTCTCGGGTCATAAATAGGCTTTCTGGTATTTAAAATGATTTTTAAAATATTTTTCGGAATTAAAACGGGTCGTTGGATCAATTTCGGGTTAATAAACAGGGTTCGGTTGGCCAATTCTGGCTCCAAAATAATTTTAGAATAATTATCGAGCCTTGGAAACAATTTAGAATAATATTTTAAAGCTCGAAACTATTTTTCAGAATTTTTAAATAATTAAATCTAATTAAATAATTAATTAAAATCAATTAATAATTAATTAAATTAATTAATCAATTAATTTTCGAATTAATTGACCAATTAATCAATTAGAAATTAACTGAAATTAATTAACTAATTAATTTAGATTTATTTGTGAATTAAAAATAATTTTCAGAATTAAAATAATAATTTTTATAATTTTCAGAAATTAAAAACGAATTTTTATAATAAAAATAAATAGGAAATATGATTTTTAAACATTTTTAAAACGAAAATCCAATTTTTGCAAAGTCTGGAAACTACAGGGACCAAACTGCATCGTTTTCAAAACTGCAGGGACCAAACTGCAATTTTGCAGTCCAGTCGCCGGAAAAAGTCGGGCATGGCCGGAGAACACGTTCCCGGCGTCCTCACCCCACCAACACCTCCAGATCACATCTACAGGTTACCAGGAACACAACCATGCAATCAAAACAACCTAACAATCCCTGAGTTGGCCGGAATTTGGCCGTGAAATTTTCCAGTTTCCGGCGAACATCGGAAAACTTCAAAACACAACTCCTTTCTCTACAGATCTCGTTGGTTCATGAAACTTATACGACTAGATTGTAAATTTCACAGAGAACACAACCCACTATAACACAACATCAATCTATCACAGAATAAGAAACCCCCAAATTTCAATTAAGAACATTCATACGGGTTATAAACCCTAATTTTAAAATTCGAAAATCAAACTCAAATTTGAACATGTTATTGAACTCCAAATCAGATGTATGACATATGAAAATCATCAGGAAAACAAGCTCTACAACATGCAATCATCAAATCATACAAACAATCATCCGAACAAAAATTCATATTTTTAATAAAATAAATTCGAAAATAAATAAATTTTTAGAAAAATAACCTTGATTTCTGCAGGTGTATGGATTACAGAATCTGGTAGAGCTCTTCAAGACCTTCAGATTGGTTACTCGAGCTTTCCAAACCGAATTCAATAACACCTCCAAATGCTTGTTTGATTCTTAGAACAGTTTTAGGAAATTAGGGTTTTTCTCTGAAAATTATATAATTATCTCTCTGCAAATGATTTTGATATGAAATAAATTACGGTAAAAGGCTATTTATAATTACGGAAAATTAGTATCCCGTTGGATCATTCCGGATATAAAACGGTACGTTTATTTGTAAAAACTGATCCAAACGGTATCGGTTTTCGGGATAATTATCCAAATCAGTACAATTTGTACTGCGGTCTTGGTCTCAGCGCCTGGTTACACGTATTACGAAGTGATAATTGTGATAGTTTAATAAAAAGCTCCTGTTTATCGAAAATACGGGTTTTATTGATTTACCGAAACGAATATTGTATCGAAAATGTTGCGCCGGGACCCGCGCAGGACAAACCGTACGCCGGATCGAAAAAGTCGAAACATGGAAAATGCTCGGAATATTACAATTAGGTTAGGAAGGAGTTCTCGAAAGTGTTTCGGGTTCCAAAAACGTAACAACGGTTGACGTCGGTTGGTTCCCGTTTTTATAAAATAGATTTTAATTACCCGGAAAAAGATTTTAGAAATTTCATATGATTCTTATAAATCCATAAACCAACATAAAAATAATTAGGAAGATATGAAAATTATCTATATTTTATTTTGGACATATAAAAATTAAAATACTCAATTAATATTATTCTTGAATATTCAAGTACAAATAACACTTAACAATTAACTCACAGAATAGATACTGAACACACATAATAATTATATAATAGCAAAAATAATTACACGATATATCCCGGATATTACATCCTTCCCCCCTTAAAAGGATTCTGTACTCAGAATCTCGTAAGAAAACAAATGAGGGTACTTTTCTCTCATATCACTTTCTAATTCCCAGGTTGACTCTTCAACCTTTGGGTTTCTCCACAATACTCTTACTAACTTTACCACTTTATTTCTCAATACTTTCTTTCTTTCCTCTAGAATTTCGACCAGGCTCTCTATATATGATAAATCTGCTTGAAGTTCTATTGGCTCATATTCTATTACATGCTTGGAGTCTGGATTATATTTCTTAAGCATTGATATGTGAAAAACATTGTGAATGTGCTCCATGTGCGGAGGTAACGCCAACTCATAAGCTACTTTGCCAATACGCTTTAGGATTTCAAAAGGTCCGACATATCTTGGGTTTAGCTTCCCTTTCTTTCCAAACCTCGTTAGTCCTTTCCACGGTGATACTTTCAATAATACCAAGCTTCCTTCTTCAAATTTCATGTCTTTTCTTGACTGGTCTACATATTTCCTTTGATGATCTTGTGCGGCTATTAATCTTTTCTGGATAATTTCAATAACTTCCTTTGTCTGCTGCACCAATTCGGGTCCGAATATTTTGCGTTCTCCTACTTCGTCCCAATATACTGGAGATCTACATTTGCATTCATAAAGGGCTTCATAAGGTGGCATCCCAATGCTGGCATGATAACTGTTGTTATAGGCAAACTCTACCAGGGGTAAATGCTCGTCCCAACTTCCTTTGAAATCAATAGCACAAACACGTAGCATGTCCTCGATTGTCTGGATCGTTCTTTCACTTTGGCCATCCGTTTGGGGGTGATAGGCCGTACTCATATTCAATCTTGTTCCCAAACGTTCTTGAAAACTCTTCCAGAATCTTGAATTAAACCTTGGATCTCTATTAAATACGATAGACACTGGAACTCCATGATGAACTACGATCTCTTTCAAGTACATATGAACTAACTTGTCGAGCGAAAATCTTTCATTTATAGGCAGAAAATGAGCTGACTTGGTAAGTCTGTCTACTATAACCTAAATGGCATCATGATTAGCCCTTGTCCTTGGTAATCCAACTATAAAATCCATGGTAATATGTTCCCACTTCCACTCTGGAATCTCCAATGGCTGTAGCAATCCGCTTGGTCTCTGATGCTCTGCTTTAACTCTCTGACAGGTATAGCATTTGCTAACCCATTCCGCAATTTTCCTCTTCATATCTGGCCACCAATAATTCTTCTTTAAATCTCTGTACATTTTGGTACTCCCCGGATGGATGGAATATCTTGAACTATGTGCCTCTTGTAAAATTTCATTTTTCAGTTCCGTTACTGGTGGAATCCAAATTCTTGAAGAAAACCTAAGAATACCTTGATCATCTTGTTGCGTGCATAATTCCTCACCTACCAAACTATTTATATCTTGATCCATTACCTCTTTCTGGCATTTCTTTATTTTCTCCAATAACTCCGGTTGGAAAATCATACTGTACACTTTTGCTTCCTCAGGCTTGTAAATTCTAATCTCCAATTCCAATTTTTGAAATTCTTTATATATCTCTTCAGGTACGGATAACACATTTAACCTTTCCTTCCGACTTAACGCATCTGCTACAACGTTCGCCTTACCGGGATGATAATTAATCGAGCAATCATAATCCTTGATTAATTTTAACCATCTCCTTTGTCTCATATTAAGTTCCTTCTGGGTAAATATATATTTCAAACTTTTGTGATCCGTGAAAATCTCACACTTTTCTCCATACAAATAATGTCTCCAAATCTTCAAAGCGAAAACTATAGCTGCTAATTCCAAATCATGAGTAGGGTACTTCTGTTCGTGTGGTTTCAATTGCCTTGACGCATACGCAATCACCTTGTCGTGCTGCATAAGAACACATCCTAATCCTTTGTAAGAAGCATCGCTATAAATTACGAAATTCCCTTGATCGTCTGGAAGTGACAAAACAGGTGCTTTGATTAATCTCCGCTTCAATTCCTGAAAACTTTCTTCGCACTTGTCATTCCATATAAACTTTTCATTCTTTTGTGTAAGCTTTGTCAATGGTATTGTAATTCTTGAGAAATTCTGAACGAATCGTCGATAATATCCTGCCAATCCCAAGAAACTTCTTACCTCAGTGGGTGTTCTCGGTCTTTCCCAATTCATAATTACCTCGATCTTTGCCGGGTCCACTTTGATCCCTTCATTACTGACTATGTGTCCTAAGAACTGAACTTTCTGTAGCCAAAACTCACACTTCGACAATTTAGCATATAACTTCTTTTTTCTTAAAATCTCCAAAGTTGTCCTTAAATGTTTCGCATGATCCTCCTCCATCTTTGAATAGATCAAAATATCGTCTATAAATACTATAACGAACTTGTCCAAATATTCCTTAAAAATTCTGTTCATCAGGTCCATAAACGCTGCTGGGGCGTTGGTCAATCCAAAAGACATTACTAGAAATTCATAATGCCCATACCTTGTTCTGAAAGCTGTCTTTGGTATATCTTCTGGTTTGATCTTCAGTTGATGATATCCCGATCTTAAATTGATCTTGGAGAAATATTTGGCTCCCTTCAATTGGTCAAACAAATCATCAATTCTGGGTAACGGATACTTATTCTTGATTGTCAACTTGTTGAGCTCCCTATAGTCGATGCACAGTCTCATTCTTCCATCTTTCTTCTTGACAAATAATACCGGTGCACCCCACGGGGATACGCTGGGTCTGATTACTCCTTTCTCTAACAGCTCTTGTAATTGCTTTGCTAACTCTTTCATCTCAACGGGTGCCATTCTATACGGGCCTTGGATACTGGCTCGGTTCCAGGTGCTAAGTCGATTGCAAATTCAATTTCTCTATCTGGAGGAAGTCCTGGCAATTCGTCGGGAAATACGTCTGGGAATTCATTCACTACTGGAATATTTTCAAGTTTTGCTGGCTCCTGACTTCTGTCAATCACATATGCTACGAAATGCTCACATCCTTGTCGTAGTAACTTCTTGGCTTGAATCATCATTAAGAACTTCTTTACCTGCTTCTGTCCCTTAAACGTTACTATTCTTTCGTCTGGCGTTTTTACCATTACTTTCTTATTTCGACAATCTATCTGAGCATCATGCTTAGATAACCAATCCATCCCTAATATAACGTCAAATTCTCCTAACTTAAACGGTATCAAATCTACAAAAAACTTACTACCAGAAATCTCAATCTCACAATTCCCACAAACTTGGTTAACAGTTACACGTTCTTGATTTGCTAATTCCACAGTCATTATTTCATTTAAATACCCAACTGGACAATTTAACTTACTAACAAAATCTTGTGAAACAAACGATCGAGTTGCTCCCGAATTTATTAACACTTTGGCACATAAATAATTTACATTAAGCGTACCTGCCACGACATCCGTATCCTGGATCGCATCCTTCACCGACATGTCAAAAACTCTAGCCCTCGGAGTCTCATTCACTGTTGGGGTAGATCCCATAATCCTCAATGCATTACTGACTGGGGCTGGTGTCTTGCAATCCCTGGCCATATGTCCTGGCTTCCCACATTTAAAGCATATAAATCCAATGACTGGAACCTTCACTACTGGATTCCGGATAGGCTGATCCTTATTTGCTGGCTGATTTTGGCACTCCCTCGAGTAGTGCCCTTTCTGGTTGCATTTAAAACATACCACATTCAACTTGTTACAAACTCCTCCATGCTTCTTTCCACATACTTGACAATCTGGAAAAGTTAATCTCAACTGATTTGGCTGATTCACATTAGCTGGACGATTGCCCTGGCCTCCGTCTCCTGCATTTTGTCTCCTGAAATTAAAATTTCTCCCTGGCTGAAACTTGCCCTTCTTAAAATTTGGAAACTTTCATGTTTGTGACTGACCCTCATTTCCCTCAACTTTCCTTTTCTTGCTTTCCTTATCTTTCTGGAACATCTCACTCTCTGTCTCTGCAATCATAGCTTTCTGTACAACCCCGACATAGGTATCCAATTCAAAAATAGCTACCTTGCCTCTGATCCATGGCTTCAAGCCTTGCTGGAATCTCTTAGCTTTCTTTCTATCAGTATCAACATACGACGGCACATACCTTGACAATTCCTCAAACTTCCCCTCATAATCTGTTACCGACATGTTCCCTTGCTTTAATTCTAAAAACTTCAGCTCCATTTGATCCTGAACAAACTGAGGAAAATACTTTTCTAAAAACAATTCCTTAAACCTTTCCCAAGTAATAACATCTGTGCTTTCCAATGTCTTCACCATCTCCCACCAATAGGTGGCCTCATTTTTCAGATAGTAACTTGCAAATTCAACCTTCTGTTCCTCTTTCACTTTTACCAAGGCAAATGCCTTCTCTATTTCCTTTAACCACACATTTGCTTCAATTGGTTCTAAGGAACCCTTGAATTCTGGTGGGTTTACTGCCTGAAAAGTTTTGAAAGTTACCTGGGGATTGGTCTGTCTCTGCTGTTGTTGTGCCAGGTGAACTGTTTGTTGGGCCAAGATTTGAAGAATCTGGGCTATTGTTGGGTCCATGGGTCCTGGGTTCACATTCTGGTTTGTATCATCTTGGTTGTTATTGTTATTGTTGTTGGTTTCTTCATTCTGGGTGTTGGTGCGGGTATTTCTTCTGGGAGGCATTTTCTGTAAAGAATCAATCAATTTATTTAGCTTTTGAATCAAATCTTTGTATAAAAGAAAAGTTTTGTAAAATAGGAATATCTCTTTTTGAAAACAGTTGTAACCAAGTAAATTGCATGCTTCTTTACAGAATATAAACAGTTATGGAAAACAGGGTACATGGTATCACAGGGTATACTGGTGCAATAAATAAGGTAAAGTAAAACAGGTGCGATAAAGTAAATGACAGTGTTGGAAAGGAAAAAGGTACTGATATATAGATCAAAAGTTTTTAGGTAGTACAAGCGTAAAGACGCTTCGAAAGTAAAATAAAAAAGGGTACAACAACCTACTCACTAGTCAGCATCGCTAGTCTATAAATACAACTCAAAAGTCTACTGATACACACTACACACTATTGTACATACTACATAATCGTAACAACACTGCTCAGCATCTCCATCTCTGAATCTCTGGCTCATGGCAAATCTGGACCTCCTATCTCCTCAAGCTCCTCTAGAACCCACTTAGCCCACTCCACTAGGAAATCAGGGGTGATGTCCTCATGTGTAGCCTCAGCAATCCTCACAGCAGCTGCTCTATGAAACACCTGGAGCCTCTCCCTAAGTCGCCTCTCACCACTCCCCATCTCTCTGGTACGCATGATATGCAATAACTCCTGGATCTGACCCTGTAGGAATCATTGCTCCATAAGGCAAGCCTCAAACTGATGATATGGGACATGATAGGAAGAGAACTGGAAAGGTACTCCTGTGACTGAATGACTAGTAAAGCCTGAATCAGCAGGTGGGGGTCCTCCAATAGGTGGCCTCATGCCTGGAGGTGGAATGGCCTGCAATGGTACGGGCTGCAACACCGGTGGAGGTAGAATAGCCAATGCTGGTGGAATAACAGGACGTGGATCCGATGCTGGTGCTCCAACAGAAGGCTCTGAGTGATCAGCTGATACGGGAATAAAAGAGTCGGCTATCTCTGCTATCTGAAATCATATCGTAATATAAGAATCTCGAACCACGACGCAAACTATACTAATACCGGGTATACCATAACACTCAACCTCTCGACGTTCTATCATCCTATACCTTACTTCTAATCCTATCCCTCTACCCATTCCCGTCAACCTAGGCTTGTGTCAGTGACTTATAACCTGTAGCTCTGATACCAAACCTGTGGCGCCCTCCAAACCCGGGCCAGAAGTTTGGGGTCCACACACACACCTTAATTATAACCTGCTTATAACAATAATAAAGATAATAATAATATATGCAGTGACCCTACTTACCAACCACCACGGACCGCAACAGGTTAAAGTATGCACACAAGCCAAACACACTAATATATTACAAACCGTTCAAATCCCAACTATTTCAAACTCAAACTGAGTATTAAACAATATTACAAACTTTTACAAACTTAAATTATCCCAAAAGAAGCCTACTAGCTCAGCTTTCTCAACCTGAACCCCTAGTTCTCGCGCTGGACTGGGGATCCTCGCTACCAACTGGTTCCTTTTTAACTGGAAAGAATATAAACAACATCGCACAAATGAGCTAACTAGCTCAGCAAGTCACAATGACAAAACTGAAAATAATGATCATCAGGTGAATATGATTATGATATCAAGTGAACATTGGATTATGATTTAGAATTGGATATTATACTTTTAATTTAAAAACCAAGGTTAGGCTGCTGATCAGTCACGCACTAACCCCGAGCAAGGCACACATCATTGCTCTAACTACTGGATCCAAGGCACACATTGGCCTAACTTGACCATTATATGGTCTGACCACGAATCTGGTCCACAATTTTATAAAAACAATCCAATTCTAACATAATAACAGAATATGCAATAATAAACAATAACCGAAATCATTAATAACAATAAATGTTTAACAATGAAAGGGTTTCAATCCTTGTAAGTATCAATAAGGCAATTTAAAAGCTTGGATGCTGGGTAATGAAAGAATTGGATAACAAAGGAATCAACATTTCAGGGTTTCAAAGATTTGGGCTTTCAAAGCATAGAATACAATGATTGAATGTACAAGTAATTCAGTTCAGTGTTTGGGATTTTGTTTACATGTATTTGTGGAGTAATATCGTATACTTGAGATTTGTGTTTAGGTATACAACAATCAATGGTCTAGAAAGAATAAGGTTTATGGCTCAAGAACAATAACTGGAATCAGAGTTTAGGTTTCAGTGCTTCAAAGCACTTGCAATATCAACCAGACTATCACGTATTACAATATTTCGAGAAAGTTCGGAATACTTGCCTGATATTAGCTTACTACACTGCACTCGCTTCCAATCACAATCGTCTTACTCCTCAACTAACTATTTCCCTTTCCTACGCCTTGCCTCTTCTGCTTACATATCATAAGCATCTATCAATAATTTACTCATGGAATTCTATTTAACACATACTTCTATCTACCCTTCATTTTACCCAAATCCGATTAACGGATTGAAAGTTATGCAATAATCAAGTAAACACCGAATATATAGACCGATAGTCAATTAACAAGTCACATATAGCACATAATACATCACGTAATCAATGATATATTATTTTTAAAGAAGTCTCGGGTCATAAATAGGCTTTCTGGTATTTAAAATGATTTTTAAAATATTTTTCGGAATTAAAACGAGTCGTTGGATCAATTTCGGGTTAATAAACAGGGTTCGGTTGGCCAATTCTGGCTCCGAAATAATTTTAGAATAATTATCGAGCCTTGGAAACAATTTAGAATAATATTTTAAAGCTCGAAACTATTTTTCAGAATTTTTAAATCATTTTTAAATAATTAAATCTAATTAAATAATTAATTAAAATCAATTAATAATTAATTAAATTAATTAATCAATTAATTTTCGAATTAATTAACCAATTAATCAATTAGAAATTGACTGAAATTAATTAACTAATTAATTTAGATTTATTTGTGAATTAAAAATAATTTTCAGAATTAAAATAATAATTTTTAGAATTTTCAAAAATTAAAAACGAATTTTTATAATAAAAATAAATAGGAAATATGATTTTTAAACATTTTTAAAACGGAAATCCAATTTTTGCAAAGTCTGGAAACTACAGGGACCAAACTGCATCGTTTTCAAAACTGCAGGGACCAAACTGCAATTTTGCAGTCCAGTCGCCGAAAAAAGTCGGGGATGGCCGGAGAACACGTTCCTGGCGTCCTCACCCCACCAACACCTCCAGATCACATCTACAGGTTACCAGGAACACAACCATGTAATCAAAACAACCTAACAATCCCTGAGTTGGCCGGAATTTGGCTGTGAAATTTTCCAGTTTTCGGCCAACATCGGAAAACTTCAAAACACAACTCCCTTCTCTACAGACCTCGTTGGTTCATGAAACTTATACGACTAGATTGCAAATTTCACAGAGAACACAACCCACTATAACACAACATCAATCTATCACAGAATAAGAAACCCCCAAATTTCAATTAAGAACATTCATACGGGTTATAAACCCTAATTTTAAAATTCGAAAATCAAACTCAAATTTGAACATGTTATTGAACTCCAAATCAGACGTATGACATATGAAAATCATCAGGAAAACAAGCTCTACAACATGCAATCATCAAATCAAACAAACAATCATCCGAACAAAAATTCATATTTTTAATAAAATAAATTCGAAAATAAATAAATTTTTAGAACAATAACCTTGATTTCTGCAGGTGTATGGATTACAGAATCTGGTAGAGCTCTTCAAGACCTTCAGATTGGTTACTCGAGCTTTCCAAACCGAATTCAATAACACCTCCAAATGCTTGTTTGATTCTTAGAACAGTTTTAGGAAATTAGGGTTTTTCTCTGAAAATTATATAATTATCTGTCTGCAAATGATTTTGATATGAAATAAATTACGGTAAAAGGTTATTTATAATTACGGAAAATTAGTATCCCGTTGGATCATTCCGGATATAAAACGGTACGTTTATTTGTAAAAACTGATCCAAACGGTATCGGTTTTCGGGATAATTATCCAAATCAGTACAATTTGTACTGCGGTCTTGGTCTCAGCGCCTGGTTACACGTATTACGAAGTGATAATTGTGATAGTTTAATAAAAAGCTCCCGTTTATCGAAAATACGGGTTTTATTGATTTACCGAAACGAATATTGTATCGAAAATGTTGCGCCGGGACCCGCGCAGGACAAACCGTACGCCGGATCGAAAAAGTCGAAACATGGAAAATGCTCGGAATATTACAATTAGGTTAGGAAGGAGTTTTCGAAAGAGTTTCGGGTTCCAAAAACGTAACAACGGTTGACGTCGGTTGGTTCCCATTTTTATAAAATAGATTTTAATTACCCGGAAAAAGATTTTAGAAATTTCTTATGATTCTTATAAATCCATAAACCAACATAAAAATAATTAGGAAGATATGACAATTATCTATATTTTATTTTGGACATATAAAAATTAAAATACTCAATTAATATTATTCTTGAATATTCAAGTACAGATAACACTTAACAATTAGCTCACAGAATAGATACTGAACACACATAATAATTATAAAATAGCAAAAATAATTACACGATATATCCCGGATATTACACCCCTATTTGTCTGGCATCCGGATTACACTCCCTTAACATTGATACATGGAACACGTTATGAACTTGCTACATGTTCAGGGGTAGGGCTAGCTAATATGCTAACTTCCCAATACGTCTTAAAATATCCAAGGGTCCAACAATTCATGGGCTTAGCTTTCCTTTCTTTCCGAACCACATCCATCCTTTCTAAAGGAATACCTATAACAACAATAGGTCCCCTACTTCCTGCTCCTTGTCATTTCGTGTCAAATCAACATACTTCGTGTGTCCATCTTGGGCTAATACCAGCCGTCCTCTGATTAGATCTATTATATCCTTGGTCCCTTGGACTACTGCGGGTCCGAGCATCTTGCGCTCTACAACTTCATCCTAACATAAGGGAGATCGACATTGTCTTCCCTCAAGGATCTCATAAGGCGATACCTCGATACTGACATACGATCGATTATCTTAAGAAAACTAAATCAGCGTTAAGTGATCACTCCAAATTTCTTTCAAGTCTATTGTACAGACTCTCATTATCTCATCTAGATCTACAGCTTTTGCTTCTCAATACCCACTCTTTTCCAGTTCGTAATCGCTACTATCTTCCGTACATAATACTATACTGGTAATACTTTTGCTCGTTAGCATTCTATAACCTTTTAATAATCACGTCAACCTTAGTATCACGAATGCGTTAGAATCGGAATACCACCATACTTGGTACCACTTCCTCTCTAGCTGCCTCCATCTTCGAAAGCTTGGTCCTTCATATAGAAGTAAAAGAATTTATTGAGAGATCACTATGATCATGAACACTTGTTACGTTGCATAGTTAGTACAGAAGGTGGCCAGCCTTTAGTACTTGACAAGCAATTAAACAACATGTGGTAACCTACTAGGCTTCTATCACACGGATAGATAGTCATTCGGCAATACCTCCCCTTCTGGAAGGGTTGTTCTTCTCAGCTTACATGAAATAAAATGAAGAGAAAAGAATGAACTGAAGAGAATTGTATATATGTAAAAAAATATTGCCATAAAATATCTGGCTTGGAATCTACCTCTGAACTATAGAGGTTTGTCATAGGAGAACAAAACATATATGTATTCAATGATAACTTATACATCACCACAACCCGATTAGGAGTACCCAATGTCAACATCCATTACACTACAACTCTCACGGTTGTAATCGGCTCATTATTCAAAGAATCGTTGCTGCATTACTATGGTCCACCACTGACCTACTGTAGTCAATCATTTTCCATGAAGTCTTAATAGCTAACCATACGGAGTCCATACATCTCGTATCGAATTCTTCTAAGGAGGTAACATGATCACCGTTCATGATTCATGAAGAACACTCCTGAACTTGACGTACATATGACATGAAGCAGATAAAATTGCAGAAGAGTTTCAATCAAAGCAACGATAGCAGGTTAATACCATTCTTAATCATATACCTTCAATAGAAGACTTAACTAAAAGGTTCGTTTAGTCCTTTGAAACATGGTCCTGGATTATTCTCAGGATAGTTCCTTCTAAGATAGATAGCCCGCTCATGGCGATTTTACGAATTAAACCTTTACCAAATTACTATTACGGTTGGGTATTGCACAGTCATCAGAAGGAATGTCAATCTTCAAAACCATAATACAACCTTCACGGCTTTAACCATTATTACTGTATTCCTCTAGCACGAGCGCCGATAATTGTCCTCTTACACTTAAAGTGTTGGCCACCTCTTTGGCCTTTCCTGATAGTAAAATTTCCTTACAATCAATGTCCTTTTAACCACCTCCAACTAAATTTTCTACCTCACTTCAATCACTACTTGTGTGAAGATGTTTTCCTTAAAATCTGATGATAAAAAAAATATCACCATTTTTCCATAAGTTATTGCCTCAGTCTTTAGAGGTTAATCACTGTCATGACTGACTCTCAATCATACTTAGAACACCTTTTATCTTAGGCCCTAATTGCCCTGAACAATTTCGACCTTTACTGGTTCGATCCATACTTTCTCGTGGTTTAACACGTGCCCCACTTGGTATCATTATAATTTTCGTCATATTTCCTTTATTAACATTTTTACTCTTGAGAATTTTGAATATTACCTTTCTCCTTGTAAAACCTCTAAGGTTATCCTTGAATCGTTCCTCCTGTATTCCCTAGATACGGGGCATATCAAGATACCATTTATTAATACCAGAATCATTGTCTATATACTTCTGAAAAATTTCTTTACTGATCTTTAAAGGTTGTTGCTACCTTGATCCCAAATCCGGGGTCGGGAATTCCGGTCGTCACGAGTTCCATTTCCCTTATCAATACTTAATCTTAACAGTCAACCAACTACTGAGTACTGTGACCCCACAATATACACACACACCACAAGTTATAGTCTCAGAGATGAATACCAAAAATAACACAAGTCATTTTATTCCACAATTATAAACCGTTACACCTTAAAAGGGTCTCTGAATAATTTACATATTCCTTGCCATTAATACAATTCATATTATACATAAGTTTGGTTCATTAATAGTTGAAAACCTAGCCTATTGGTAGCTCCTACCTCAGCTACGGCGGCATCAACGCTTCCAGAAAACTGCGGAACGTTTCCTAACCGCTTGCGAATTGGAAGCTTGGTCTTGTTCATCTTTTCTATCTGTTGTTGTGTGATGAAAGAAGAAATCAAGGGTGAGCAACAAGCCCACCAAAATAATATGTATAATGATTAACAATATATGAGCATTCTCATAGTACTCATGAAAGTCTTGGTCAAGAAGAAATGAACCAAGCTGATATCTTAACGCGACAAGTCGCAAAATATTCAGTATATATATACATATATACTTTTCACAATCTTAGAAATCCTCTGACATGTATAATATACACAGAGATCCAGTTTATAACTGTATAAAAATATCGTTGCAAGGTGATCTCATATATCTAACCTTGTCTCAACGTTTTTCTGAAAATCTTTGATATGCATAAGATAATCATTTACTAGATATAAGTTTAAAAGATGAAGTTACAGGATACTCCAATATATATATATCTTTTCCGAATACTACTTGAACTACCACCGTTCAAGTTATAATTAGTTTCAAAAGTTTATCACACTGATGAAACTACAAGATAAGACTTGAATAGATTAAATCTTTGAAGTATTATTGAATGAAATGAAGTTATGATATAATTCATTAAGTCCCGATATATATATCCACATATATATCTCTTTATACATTTCCTGAAAACCTCTGTCATGTAAAGTATGAACAGAGTTTGTAACATCCAATGAATTTTTTTGAAAGGAAAAGAATTGTGGCTTAAACCCGGTATCTTGCTGATCAGGCAAAGATACCAATAAGTAACCTTTTCTACTAGTAGATGGACGAATTCCCCACTGGTCATAACCCTGGCCGCAATAGGACCTTATGCTGGACTGCCACTCAGCCACTTACGCATTTGATGGACTCCCACTGAGCCACTTATACTTTCATGGACGCCCACTGAGCCCATGTTGCTTATGCCGACTCAAACAGATGAACTTATTTCCCGAACGATGGGCAAGTAATCAAGATGTTTTCTCAAAATAGCAACCTCGTTGCGAATGTAAAATACACCACAGAGCCGGATCCCTCCGGTTTTGAGCGAGTATTTAAATCCCCTTTAAAAGGAAGATCTTAAAAATATAAAAAAAATGAGTTTTGGGATCCGCTCTAACTTTTAAAAATCATTTTAAAGACTCGAAAACACTTTAAAGAGTGTTTGGAGTAATGCTGATTTAATAAAGTAAATCAGTCCCAATGTATTAGAAAATATATGAATATTATTATTTAAATAATATTCCCATAAATAATAATCTTTATAAAAATAATTGAAGTAGAAGTTGTAAAACTTATACTTGAAATGAATTGTAAATAACCAAAGATATACTTATACGAAAGTAATATCTTTATTTGAATAATCAAAAGTAAGTTTGATTATCGACACATTATTCTTTAATAAAATAAAGAATATTATTCAGTAAATAATCGGAGTCATAGGTCCTCAAATGAATATTCAAATAATATTCATTAAATTATATAAACTGAGTCATAAGTCCTCGAATGAATATTCAAGTAATATTCATTAAATAATATAAACTGAGTCATAAGTCCTCGAATGAATATTCAAGTAATATTCAATAATAAAATAAAGTTATCGAATAAACTTTATTCGACTCATAGTTTTGAAAACTATTCATATATATATATATATAAATATATATATATATATTATACTCGGGAGCCTCGACTCCCGGTTTTAGAAAAAGTTCACCTTTGGGTCCCCTATACTAAGGGTATATGCAAATTACTGCTTATCTCTAGCATATGTATTATCAACTGAATCAACAGATATATGTATCAAGAATACGAAACAGGCATGCATATATACCATATCACATGCTACAATATATCGCAAGAATTTGCTAATTAACCATTATGCATCCATCACAAGATAATGCATATAAAAATGTATACATCACAACAACAGTATAACGGATAGAAAACTTGCCTGAGCGACCGGGGGTTACAAATGGCTTGGGACGAGTCTGGTAACCTATAAACAACATATAAGTTGGAATTAAACCAAAGTCACTTATAAATCTATACTTTAACCAATTTAGACTCTAACGCTCGCCTTGCGCTTACTGATTCTCTTAAGTCGCTCGAGTACCCTCGACTCCACCATTTTTAATAAATTAACCATTATGAGTTTTAAGGCGATTGTTTCGCGAGTGTCTTACCAACTGCCTATTACATTTTACATAAATGTTTCATACTCCAATTAGTCCTTTAAGGTCTTTAACCTATGTTTCAAAGTAAGGCGAAGGGTAATGGTTCGTTCGTGAAACGCCGTTACTTAAAACGGTCGTTTCTCCTAAACCGTACATCGGAATCAAACGAACCATATATCAAAACGAAGCTCGTAACATGAAATATCTAATCATGGAAATGGTCAAAACCTAGCAGTGAGTTGACGGGTCCTAATGTTAAGAGCAAAAACAGTCTAAAGTAAATCGGACATTACGACGGCTATGTTTACGCGATTACCAATTTTATTCCACTCCAAACCAACCCACAATCAACCCACAATCACAACCCAATCAAAACTCCATCCATAAATCACCATAACAGCCCCAACAACTCAACATTATCAATTTATACTATTCTCAAACATGAATTTAAATTATACTTAAGTTCATTAATCAATCCTCCAAGAATTACAACTCCAAAACATTACAACACCAACTATCCTCTACATTCACAACAAATAAGCCTCTCATGAACTATAACAACAAAACTAAACCGAATACTCAAGTAAAGTTAGGGTTTGGAGGGGTTATACCTTCCTTGGAGAGCAGAGAATCAAGTAATTAGCTTGGAATCACCCTTAAAAGTCCTTATCCAAGCTTAATCTAAACAAAAACTCAAGAACAAAAAATTTTAGTTCTTGAAAAACACTATTCACCATCTTCTTCCATGATTTGTAGGAAGATATTGTGAATGATTTAGGAGCTCAAACTTATAGGATATCCATAACTAAGCATAAGGGACCTTGGATAATTACCTTGTGATTTAACAATGGTTGGATCTTGATTTTTGAAAATTCTTCTCTTGAAATAAGAAAAAGCCGAGTGCTTTTCTTTGAAGAAAAGGGAAGAGCTTTTGTGTTTTTGTGATTTGTTTTGATTTTCCTTAGTTGGTTGATTTTTGATTTGTTTTGTTTTGTTTTATTACCTTTTACCATGGTAACTTTTGTGTGGTTTTAAATCAACCAACAACACACTTTGCTTTGGTCATGCTTATGTCACCAAGTGATGTCACCCTCCCACCTTTGTCCTCTTCTTATTGGTTTGATGACATCATCCCCACTAACCTCTTTGATTAGCTTCTAATTACTTGGCTAATGACCGCTGATCTGTTATACGGTTCGCTTAACTTTCGTTTTCGTTTATCGTTTGAGGGATCATACCCGGGATCTTATTACTTGGGTTTCCTTAACCTTTCTCAATACATTATATTCCTTTTATGATCCTCTCTTATAATCCTTGAATTTAAATCCTTTTTATCCTGTTACCTTATACTCAATTCTTTCGGCATCTGGTGGATTTTCGGGAAAAATCAAAGTGTTCGGATTTGGATTCTGACGATCTTTACATACACTTATATACCACATAGAGTACTAATAATATCTCAGAAGATCAATAAAAGAACCCTCTACATAGTGTGGCATAAAAAGTTTTCTTATTCAGCATAATCAGCAAAACACTATTCATAAGGGTTTCAGAAATTCCAAAAATTGGGGTTATTACAGTGACAATACTGAGATTAAACAATGATCAAATGAAAAGATTTAGGGAATCAAGTTTCTTGTTAAGCAATGATTAGATTTAAATATTCACTTTTTAATTTTAAAAAAAAAACAAGGTTAGGCTGCTGATCAGTCACGCACTAACCTCGAGCAAGGCACACAACTCTGCTCTATAAACTGGATCCAAGGCACACATTGGCCTAAAATGACCACCAATCTGGTCTGACCACGAATATGGTCCATATTTTAGAAAACCATCCAATTTTATAATAACAATATAATAAACAATGTAATTCAATAAATCGAATCATAAACAACATTGATAAGACATTCGTCTCAAAGCATAGGGTGATTCATAAGTACCATAAGGGAATAACAAGGTATGTATGAAGAATGGCTTCAAGCCTGTAAAAAAAATCAGGTAATAGGAGAACAATGGTTTAATGGTTATACCAGAATTGATTTTTTTGATGTTACAAGCTATTGTCTAAAGTATGAGTGTTTGTACATTAAGAAAATCCATATCACAGACTGGTATACGGTGTATATCTATTTGTGGAGTAGTATCATATGTATGCAGTTTAGTATCTGGGTACTCAACAATCAATGGTTCACAATGAATAAGGCTTATGATTTAAATATAAAATGATATGATCAAGGTTTAGGGTTAACCACTACAAATCACTTGCAATATAAACAAGAACTATTTGGAATACTTAACAAAAATATTACAAGGAGGCTCAGGAATACTTACCTTATCTCGATTGAGTTCCACTTTACTTGCACACGTCTATCGATTCTTATTCACTGACCACTTACTTCCCCAACTAAGCCTCTCTTCCTCTGCTAGACATTACAAGTATCTATTAATACTTATTCTTATCTTATGCTAATTGTCACGTAGACGTTACAAGCTTCTATCTACCCTTCGTTTCACCCAAATCCGACGTACGGATTAAAAGTTACGACAAAAACCGTCAAATAATTTACATACATGCATATTATACATCACTCAGATCACACATAGCACATATCACGTAAGGTATTCAATAAAAATAATTTTCCAAAGAAAGTCCGGGATTAAAACGGGTAACAAAATTATTAATAAATAAATTACAAGGTTAGAATATCCGAATCTGAATTTAAAATTATTTAGTAATAATTATCGAGCATTGAACATAATTTAGAATAATATTTTGAAATTCGAAACTATTTTTCGGAATTTTTAAATCAAAAGAAAGAATTAAATCTAATTAAATTATTAATAAAAAATTAATTAATAATAAATAAATCAATTAATCAATTAATATTTAAATTAAATGACCAATTAAATAATTAATTATTAACTAAAATTAATTAATTAAATAATTCATATTTATTTTTGAATTAAAAATAATTTTTGGAATTAAAATAATGATTTTTGGAATATTTAAATATTAAAAACGAATTTCTGAAATTAAAAGAAATAGAAATATGATTTTTAAATATTTTTAAAATAGGAATCCTAAATTTGCAAACTTTGGAAATCACAGGGACTAAAATGTTTCATTTTTAAAACTTCAGGGACTAAAATGTAATTTTATAGTTTTCCTTGCCGAAAAACAACGGGTTCGCCGGAATTCTCAACTCCGGTACCCTCCGGCCACCACAAACTCTAGAAATACTCTACAAATCACAGGAAATCTAACCATGCAATCCAATCAAACAAATCATCCCGGAGTTGGCCGGAATAACTCGAAGAAAACTCGCTGAACTACGAGTTCTTCGTTGCTCCGATCAATCCAACTCCGGTATCGTCTGTACTTTAAACCACCGCCAATCGATTCCTTTTTACAAGCTCTACACATTGGTATCAATCACTTTCACTAATAACCCCTAGATCAAAAACGCCTAATTTTCAATTAAGAACATTCAAACCGAATATAAACCTAATTTTAATTACAGAGAATTAAACCCACTTTTGAACATGTTATTGAACTCCAAATCATTATTATGACATACCAAAATGATCAGGATTCAATTTTCTACAACATGCAAGCATTAAATCATGTAAACAACATCAAAATAAAAAATTCATAATCTAATCATAATTAATTTGATAATAAATAAAAATATAGAAAAATATCGGTTAGTTCTGCAGTTGTAAGGATTGTGAAACTTGATTCTGCACTCCAAGACCTTTGTTTTGGTTACTCATACATAAAAATCTCAGTTGGCTAATACCTCCGATTCTTGATTTGATTACGAATAACACTATGAACTCTAGGGTTTTTCTCTGGATTTTATATAAATTTACTATTTAATTATGTTTATCTATACAAAATAAAATACGAGAAGGGCTATTTATGTTTACGGAATATTGGTACCCTGTTGGATCATATTATATATAAAAATAGAATACTTAATCGCTAAGTATTAATAAATCCAGTACCAGTTTTAGGATAATTATCAAAACCGGGTTTTTTGCAAATACAGTCTTGGTCTCAGCGCTTTGGTTACACGAATTACGAGAAGATAATATAATAGTTTAATCAAAATATCCCGTTTCTCAAAAATACGGGTTTTATCGGTTTACTGAAATGAAAATATTATCATAAAATTTGTACCGAGAACCGTACAGGTAAAACCGTACTCCGGATCAAAAATATCAAAATACGGAAAATGCTCAGAATAAACAAGTTAGGTTAGAAAGGAGTTTTTCCGAGACTTCCGGGTAGTAAAAACGTTTGAAGTTGGACGATTCCCGATTATTGAAAATAATTTATATTTAATTTGAAAAATAATTTATTAAATCTATAAGTCCTTTATAAAATCATATAACAACACATAAATTAATAAAAAAATATCAAAATTACCTACACTATATTTTAAACATATAAAAATTAAAATTCTCAAATTTTATCACATATAAACATCAAACACAAATACCAATTAACAGATAATTCACCAAAAATTTATATAATAATCACATAATATTCATTTATGGACGAAAATAATTACACGTTATATCCCGGATTTTACATCCTTCCCCCCTTCAAAGGATTCTGTCCTTAAAATCTCCTAAGTAAAAAAATGAGGGCACTTTTCCCGCATATCACTTTCTAACTCCCAAGTTGACTCTTCAACCCTTGAGTTTCTCCATAATACTCTTAGGGGTCATTTGTTAAATCTGAATCATTTTTTCTGGACGATTAAAATTCTGAACGATTGATAATCTGAATGCTGGACTGTTAATCCTGTTTGGTAAATAAATATCAAAATTTCTGAACGATAATATTTGTTGATCATATCTTTACGTATATGTAAAAATTAATTTGTATTTTAATCTTAATAGTCAAATAACAATTTACACGTATTTTGAAAATTTAATAATAAAAAACATACATATATTTTGAATAAATATTATCCATTTAAAGAGTAAACAATAATTTTCAGTCGTAAACATGAAAAATATATAATTGTAAGTTTAATTTTAAAATTATTAAACAAATTTTAGACAAATGTATTCATATTAAAATCGACATAATTATTTGAATATAAACATATTTAAAATCTAAAAATATAAGTATAAATGTTAAATAAAATAAATATATGGCATGGAATTTTAATTTTATACTTTTTTTAAGAAAATCACGTATATATTATAAATAAATATATTATATTTTTGCATTATGGTCTAGTGCCTTGATATCACTTGATAAAACTTACTATATCCTGAGGTTACATGAACCATCCAGCTATATTTTTTTGAATGAGTAGTCGAGCTAAATTCTTGGCTCATCCAGCTAACAAAAAAATTTATCAAACAATCTGAACAGGTGATTTAAGCCTCATCCAGTACTTTTGGTATGGTACAGGTGTTAACAAATGACCCCTTACTAAACTTATAACTTTATTCCTTAATACTTTCTCTCTCTTCTCTAGAAACTCTACTGGATTCTCAACATATGACAAATTTTCCTGAAGTTCTATCGGCTGATACTCTATCATATGCCTAGAATATGAATTATACTTCTTAAGCATTGACACGTGAAAGATATTATGAATGTGCTCCATATGCGGGATAACGCCAATTCATATGCTACTTTGCCGACACACTTCAAAATTTCAAAAGGTCCAACGTATTTAGGACTCAGCTTTCCTTTCTTTCCGAATCTGGATAATCTCTTCCACGGTGATACCTTCAGCAACACTAGATCTCCTTCTTCAAACTCCATGTCCTTTCTAGCTTGATTTGCATATTTCCTTTGACGACTCTGTGCTGCAATTAGCCTTTTCTGAATAACTTCGACAACTTCTTTTTTCTATTGCACCAACTCTGGTCCAAGTATCTTACGTTCTCCAACTTCATCCCAATATACTGGTGATCGACATTTACGTCCATAAAGAGCTTCGTAGGGAGGCATTCTAATACTGGCGTGGTAATTGTTATTGTAACAAATTTACTAAGGGCAAATGCTCATGCCAATTTCCTTTAAAATCAATGACACAAACACGTAACATATCTTCAATTGTCTGAATTGTTCTTTCGCTTTTGCTGTCAGTCTGTGGATGATAAGCTGTAATCATATTCAACTTGGTTCCCAAACATTCTTGAAAACTTCTCCAAAATCTTTAATTGAATCGCGGATCTCGGTCAGATATAATAGACACAGGGACTCCATGACGAACTACTATCTCCTTAAAATACATGTGAACCAACTTGTCCAATGAAAATCTTTCACTAATAGGCAGAAAATAAGCTGACTTGGTTAGTCTATCTACTATAACCCAAATGACATCGTGGTTCGCTTTCGTCCTTGGTAATCCGACAACAAAATCCATAGCAATGTGTTCCCACTTCGATTATGGAATCTCTAACGGTTGCAATAACCCACTTGGTCTCTGATGCTCCGATTTAACTCTTTGACATGTATAACATATGCTAACCCATTCCACAATCTCTCTTTTCATATCTGGCCACCAATAATTCTCCTTTAAATCTCTATACATCTTGGTACTTCCTGGATGGATCGAATACTTAGGATTGTGGGTTTCCTGTAGAATTTCATTGTTCAGCTCTGTCACTGGTGGAATCCAAATTCTGGAAGAAAAACTTAGAATACCTTGAACATCTTTCTGAGTGCATAACTCTTTTCCTACCACACGATTGATATCCTGGTCCATTATTTCTTCTTGACATTTTTTTATCTTCTCTAACAACTCTGGTTGAAAGGTCATACTATACATCTTTTCTTCATTAGGCTTGCAGATTCTGACCTCCAATTCCAACTTCTGAAATTCCTTATATAATTCTTCTGGTACAGTCAACACATTCAGTCTCTCCTTTCTACTTAACGCGTCTGCCACTATATTTACTTTTCCTGGGTGATAATTAATTGCACAATCATAGTCCTTGATCAACTCTAACCATCTTCGTTGTCTCATGTTAGGTTCCTTTTGTGTGAATATATACTTCAAATTCTTATAGTCCGTATAAATCTCACATCTTTCTCCACATAAATAATGTCTCCAAATCTTCAAAGAGAATACTGTTACTTCCAATTCCAAGTCATGAGTAGGATACTTCTGCTCATGAGGTTTCAGTTGTCTAGATGCACATATGCAATAACTTTATCGTGCTGCATCAGATAACAACCTAATCCCTTATGATAAGCATCACTATAAATCTTTGTTATTGAGAACAACATGCCCAACTGAAACTTTGGATCATGCATATATGTCCTCTCATTGAACACTTGATAAGAGATTTCATCTTCATCTGTTGAGTTTGAGACCATTCTGTCCTCATCACTTGAAGCATAGTGAGTAGAACAGTCATTTCCATTATGTCCATCTTCATCATCTTCACTGACTTCATCATTGGTATCATCATTTAATGGCCTGATTGGAACTTTGTCTTGAACCACTTCATCCACCTCAAATTTTCTTTTATCTTTTGCTTTCTCCATTGCCTTGGCATGTGCCCTTGATTCCCTCTTTCTAATTCTCTCAAACTTGTGATCACAATCTTCATCACCAGTGCTATCCACATTGGAAGAATCTAAGTAAAAACTACAGTCAGACATCATATCCCTATCAGTTACAGGATTATATTCCTCATCAGTATCACCATCACTATACTCTATATCATGCACATCCCTTAAAGGATTGTTCAAATTGTCTTGCACATGCTCACCATCCACATACTCAATGTTTGGATCCTGAGATGGTGCATACTCTTGTGTTTGATTCCCATCAATACCAATAGCATTTACAACCTTTATTGTTATAAAATAAACATGTATAACCCTAGACGGTGGCAATAACTCACACATTTCAATCACATCTGCATCATTTTCAGTTGGATGCAAAACCCTATTCATGTCTGTTTTAGGCCAGTTATAGAAGAAGCTTACAGAACCTAAATCACCAGTCTCTTTAGCCATTGAAAAATTAACTCAATCAAACTCATTGTGTCAGCATCACATAGGTCAAAATAAACTACAGTCCCAGTCACATATTCAGTAGGGTTCACTCTAAATTCCCTACCATGGTGATACTTTATACTAAAAAAGCCTAAATCTTCTGCATAAAATAATGGGACTTTAAATCTAAACTTATGCACACGAAAAATAACACACACATCACTATCATATTAATACAAGATTTACTCTAAACAATTGCCTTTTACAAGACAGCATTAAACACAAAGGATCCATAATGGAGCCAATTAATCAAATCAATATTGAAACCTTAAAATCAAATAATATAAATTTACACACATATCTTATAACAGATATTAAACTGAAGATAAACACATAATAATATTAAAAGGCTTTGTAACTATTTAACACCACAAGCATTAACCCTAATTAAGTCGACACACACACACACACGAAGTGAAGGCTGGAAACTACCTCCATTACGAGGACTCTTGTCAAGAAAGTGCACATTCATGTCCTATGCAGCTCTTCGAAACTAGAGCATGCCGACAGAATTTTGATCGTCCCTGTGGAAATATTGGGAGGGAAGATGAAGGGATAATAAAGGGGAAAGAGATTTTAGAGTAATTAGTAAAGTTACGGGATGTACAAGAAGAATATGTAATTAAACTATAAAATGAAAAACAAAAAGACAATCTTACCCCTTAAAAAGTTAAAGGAGTTAGGGAAAACTCACGGCAGTACGCACAATTTAAGTACTTTAAAATGCAGTCTAGCATGTGCTAGATTATGAACTGCCGTATCTCCAATTGATCTGACACATAAAGTACACGTACACAAAGTGTTTTTTACTCTTGTATTTATCTTATTGGTTATGAGAGCTTAAAGTATATGTTCGATTATATTGGTTAAAATAATAGTATAAGATTACTAATGTCACATAAAATTGATATACTAATATATATATGTATATTTGAATTGTAACTATAAGTATTTTTATGTTAATAACATTTTAATGCGATATCACAATCTCACCTATCTAATTTCGATAAATTTTATATGAGTAAGAGCAACTTCAACAATGTTAGCTATAATGGTTGGTTAAAATGATATAAAACAATGATAATGTAAAATTTCCTGAAGCTGTAAGGTGATGTGTTTTAATGGGGGTTGGCTATAATGCTAAATTTGTGTTTACAGCTTTATTACAGTTCTTGAGAGATTCAAAAAATTTAGCCAATGTTACTAGATTGATTACAATTTTAACTAAGAATTTTGCATGCCTGGAGTTTCAAAATTATATAAATTATGTATAATTTGTGCCACATAAAATATTTTTGCTAAAGATTCTTTAAGAGTTTTTTATAATTCGTGTTTTTTATATAGATATAATAAAACTAAGAATCCTTTGTGAATAATTCAAATAACTCGTTTATCCCCTTTTACCTTTTGTAAGGAATCAAATACTTTCAAAATTAATTTTAGTAATTCAAATTATAATATAACAAAATAATTAATAAATCAAGAATTTTTTAAAATAAATAAATAATACTAAGTCATCCTAATGTACTAGTCCTATTCAAGACTCCCAATTTCTTATAAGATTTTAATAATCTAAATTTTGAATCCATCAATAATATGATATATATATATGCAAAATACTACGTAAATATTTTGACTTCATTAATCTTAATAATATAAAATTATTTTTTATAATTTATGTATATAAAATAATAAAATTGTAAATGTTATAATCAGCCCGTGCAACGCATGGGTTATAGGCATTTTTTAAAATAAATAAATAATACCAAGTCATTCACATGTACAAATTTTCTTATAAGATTTTAATAATCTAAATTTTGAATCCATCAATAATATTATATATATATGTAAAATACTACGTAAATATTTTGACTTCATTAATCTTAATAATATATTATTATTATTATTTATAATTTATCTATATAAAATAATAAAATAATAAAATTTTAAATGTTATAATCAGCCTGTGCATCGCATGAGTTATAAGCTAGTATATATAATCTCTATTTATGAGTTTACCACACCAAAATGAAAATTTTAGTTTGCGCTTACAATTGTGTATATATTATAACTCATACTTAAGTGATTTCACAACATAACCATAAAACAAGTTTTTACTTCCATATTAACATTTTACTCTTTTTCCAAATTTACTTCCCTTGATTACAAAATCCCAAAACTCTTTAAATATGAAAAGCAAAAATAATGAAAATTGAACCAGAGAAAAAATTGATGTCAAGAAAAATAAATTTGCATTAATTCTAAAATAAAACAGAACATTAGAGTTGTGAAAACGGGTAGGGATGACAATTTTTACCGATGGGATGGATTCCTGATCCGTACCGATCAAGTTGGATTGTACCGAACCAGAATATTTTGGGTTTGGGTTTGATTTTTAAAGACGAATTATATACGGGTCGGGTTTGGTTTTTTCCCTTACCGAACTCGAACCTCGTATTAAAATATAAATAATATAATATTTATTAATAGTAAATTAATGTAAAGTTACTAATATTTCTTATTTACTAATATATTTTGACTCAGATTAAACCCCTCTCTTACTTTTCATCTTATCTGAGTTCTCTCTAAATCGTCAAATTACAATCTTACCTGGCTACCTCGGTGCGGCAATAAAAATTAAATTTAATATCTTATAATCTCTTCTTAGTGTTCGTATACTTATGAATGTTACAGTTGACTGGCAGACAATAAAAAACAAATGAGCTAAAATAACTTTGCAATTCATACACTAAAATTTCCTTTTAGATTATCAAAATTTGTAATGCTTTTTCTCTCAACCTCTAAATTTATTATTATTTTTTATTTCTAAAAAAATCATTTTTTCAATTTTTTTAGGTTTAGGGTAACCCGAACCCGAATTAAAGCCGACGGGTTCGTGTTTACAAATTCAGATTTTTCGATTTCAATTTCAGGTTTAGTTAAACAATATAAAATCGAGTTCGGATTTGATTTTTACTAAAATTGTTTCAACTGACTTGTTTGCCATCCCAAATAATAGGCATGCATTTATTGTAGACAAAATAATTGCATATTTTTTTTTGTTCTTATTAGACTATGTGTAGTGATATATGCGTGTACAAGTTTGAATGCAGGTAATATGTATTAAAAAAACACGCACGCATAGCTGAATTTTATATTCAGAGCTTACACATATATATACACATTATACATATATTCATGCATTTATCTATATACACACATATTTTATTAATGTGAATGCAATTGCTAGGCTTGGATTCTGGCTGAAACTCATGCTTGAGTATATTGCTAATAATTTTTATAAAAAATATAATAAACACAGTGACGGGCGTAGAAAATTTAAAACTATATAATAATAATAATATTGTTAGGAATATGTGTGTTAGTTTGATGATAAGTTAAACAAAATACTTAAGTAGAAATCTGGTGTTTGTTGCCTCAATGGATAAGACCATTCTGGCTATCCGTTGATGGAGTAGCTTTACTTAGAAATAAGTTTAGTATTATAGCACATTTCAGTTTCTATATTTAAGTTATAATTCTTAGATGATTGTGGGAAATTATAAGTCATGGTGACTACTAGTGGATATGCAAATAGGAGGGCTAATTGTAAATATTTCATGCCTTGTAATTTTGTATAAGTGAAGTAGTATCAACTGATGAATTAAAGGCCTTCAACGGATGAGAAACAAAGCTTCAACGGATGTCTCTAAAGCTTCAACGGATAATATCCATCAACGGATGAGTGCATCAACGGATAAAGCCTCAACTGCTAATGCATCAACGGATAAAGCCATCAACGGATGAAAGCTTCAACGGATGCTCAGTTCAATAGCAGTTGACAGTGACAATTCATAAGCTGACAGAGTCACATGGGTTGACAGAGACAATTGGAATGTGGTAGCCTCTTGGAGGAATCAAGAAAATGCAGTATTTCCATTCTGGTGCAAACAAGAAAGTATTCAAAGATTCACAGATTATCCTTGATTGCATTGGATAGAGAAATAAAGAAGAAACATATGAAGAATCTTTTTAATTATATTTGTACTTTTGTCTTCACTTGTAAACTTGGTGATATATAAACCAAGTTACAGCTAGTAATTAGATGGTGAGATGTAATATCCGGGATATATCGTGTAATTATTTTCGCTAATAAATAATTATTATTTGTAATCAGTATCTATTCTATGAATTAATTGTTAAGTGTTATCTGTGTTTGGATATTTAAAAATAATATTAATTGAGTATTTTTTAATTTTTATACGTCCAAAATAAAATATAGATAATTGTCATATCTTCCTAATTATTTTTATGTTGATTTATGAATATATAGGAATCATATGAATTTTATAAAATCTTTTTCCGGGTATTTAAAATATATTTTATAAAAACAGGAACCAACCGACGTCATCCGTTGTTACGTTTTTGGAACCCGAAACTCTTCCGAGAACTCCTTCCTAACCTAATTGCAATATTCCGAGCATTTTCCATGTTTTGACTTTTTTGATCCGACGTACGGTTTGTCCTGTGCGGGTCCCGACGCAACATTTTCGATACAATATTCGTTTCTGTAAATCAATAAAACTCGTATTTTCGATAAACGGGAGCTTTTTATTAAACTATCATAATTATCACCTCGTAATACGTGTAACCAGGCGCTGAGACCACGACCGCAGTACAAATTTTACTGATTTGAATAATTATCCCGAAAACCGATACCGTTTGGATCAGTTTTTATAAATAAACGTACCGTTTTATATTCGGAATGATCCAATGGGATACTAATTTTCCGTAAATATAAATAGCCTTTACCGTATTTTATTTCGTACCAGAAATCATTTGCAAACAGTATTTACAGAATTCTTACAGAGAAAATACTATAACTATAAACTGTTCTTCGTAATCAAATACAAATTTGGAGGCGTTATCGATATCCGATTTTGGCGTACATATACTCAAAACGAAGCTACTGAAATCTAGAATCCAAATCTTTCATCCGTTTCACTGCAGATTTCAAAGGTATTTTCTGATTTAATTACTTATATTCGAATTTCTTAAAAATAAAATTATGAATTTTTGTTCGAGATATTGTTTGTATGTTTTGATGCTTGCATGTGGTAGAACTTTTCACTCTGAAGATTTCGGTATATCATACGCTTGATTTGGAGTTCAATAACGTGTTTAATTTTGTGTTTGATTCTCGGAATTAGAAATTAGGGTTTATATTATCTTGAATGTTTTTAATTCGATTTAGGGGAATCTTTGTTAGGGGTTATCTGTCGAATTTGATGCTTGATATGTGTTCTTGGTTGAATATGGAATCGATTCGTATATAGTATAGCAACGGACGATTCCTGGTTTGTGCGAATCGATCTCTTGAATGTTTCGCCGGTGTTCTTGAAGCTTTTGGCCGGATTTTCATTTCCAGATGTCGTTTGGTCCATTTGTTAATTGATTTGAACTCCTGAAGTGATTTAGAATGAAAACCCCACTTGAATCGTGTCAAACCATCTTGTTTTCGCTTAAATCAGGGCTCACCGGAGCCGTATTCCGGTCATCGGAATCTGGGTTCATGAAGAACCCGTTTCTGTTCTTGGTGACATGGAGTTCTGACCCGGTTTGACCCGGTTTTGATCCAAAATTCTGTACAATTAATTTCTAACTTCTGTTTTTATTGTTTAGCCCCCAAGGTTTCCCAGCTTTGCAGAAATGGGATTTCTGTTTCAAAAACTTTTAAAAATCAGATTTTTTTATAAATTCATTTCCAAAATTGGTTTTTAATTTCTAAAAATTCTAAAAATTATTATTTTAATTCCAAAAATTATTTTTAATTCAAAAATAAATCTGAATTAATTAGTTAATTAATTTTAGTTAATTTTTAATTGATTAATTGGTCAATTAATTCGAAAATTAATTGATTAATTGATTTAATTAATTATTAATTGATCTTATTTAATTATTTAATTAGATTTAATTTTTTAAAAATGATTTAAAAATTCTGAAAAATAGTTTCGAACTTTAAAATATTATTTTAAATTATTTCCAAGGCTCGATAATTATTATAAAATTGTTTTGAAGCCAGAATTGACCAACCGAACCCTATTTATTACTCCAAAATTGATCTAACGACCCGTTTTAATTTCGAAAAATATTTTAAAAATCATTTTAAGTACCCGAAAGCCTATTTATGACCCGAGACTTCTTTAATAAATGATATATCATTGATTATGTGACGTGTTATGTGTTACATGTGACTTGTTGGTTGATTGTCGGTCTGTATAATCAAAGTTTACTTGTTTATTGCGTAACTTTCAATCCGTTAATCGGATTTGGGTAAAACGAAGGGTAGATAGGAGCCTGTGTTGAATAGAATCATATGAGTTGAATATTGATAGATGCTTATGATATGTGAGCAGAAGAGGCAAGACGTAGGAAAGGAAAACAGGTAGTTGAGGAGTAAGACGATTGTGATTGGAAGCGAGTGCAGGGTAGTAAGCTAATACCAGGCACTGAATCGAATTACCTATATACTCAAACCATTGTATCTTATGCTTTGAAAGACCAAATCCTTGAAACCCAGAAATGTTGATTCCTTTGTTATCCAATTCTTTCATTACCTAGCATCCAAGCTTTGAAATTTCCTTACTGATCCTTATGAAGATTGAAACCCTTTCATTATTGAACACTCAATGTTGTTAATGATTCTGATTACTGTTTATTATTGCTTATTCTGTTATTATGTTAGAATTGGATTGTTTTTATAAAATTATAGACCAGATTCGTGGTCAAACCATATAATGGTCAAGTTAGGCCAATGTGTGCCTTGGATCCAGTAGTTAGAGCAGTGTTGTGTGCTTTGCTCGGGGTTAGTGCGTGACTGATCAGCAGCCTAACCTTGGTTTTTAAAATGAAACTATAATATCCGATTCTAAATCATAATCCATTGTTCATTTAATATCATAACCATGTTCACCTGATGATCATTATTCACAGTTTTGTCATTATGACTTGCTGAGCTAGTTAGCTCATTTGTGCGATGTTGTTTATGTTCTTTTCCAGTTAAGAAGGAACCGGTTGGTACCGAGGATCCCCAGTCCAGCGCAAGAGCTAGGGGTTTAGGTTGATCGAGTTGAGCTAGTAGGCTTCTTTTGGAATAATTTAAGTTTGTAAAAGTTTGTAATAATGTTTAATACTCAGTTTTGAGTTTGAATAGATGGGATTTGAACGGTTTATAATATATAATAGTGTGTTTGGCTTGTGTGCATACTTTAACCTGTTGCGGTCCGTGGTAGTTGGTAAGTAGGGTCATTGTATATTATTATTATCTTTATTATTGTTATAAACAGGTTATAAATAAGGTGTGTGGACCCCAAACTTCAGACCCGGGTTTGGAGGGTGCCACAAATTTTCCAGAGCTGTTTAGAAAAATATAGAGAGAAAATCATCTAGTTTGTACTAGGACGCAGCTGTGATCAATTTTTTTGAATCACAGATTTTCTGAAATACACATCTCTGGTGGAACAAATCCACCAGAAAAGTTTTTAAAACCTTTGTGTTCTTTACATTTGTGTTTTGAATATATATCTTTCTGCACCTGCCCAAAGCAATTCACACACAACTGTTCATCAAAACATTTAGCCTTTGAAACTGCTCAAAACTTGAAAAAGTTTTGAGATTTACATTCAACCCCCCTTTTGTAAATCTCATTGTTAGTTCCTTGGGAATAACAATTGGTATCAGAGCAAGCTCTTAACTTACAAAGAGTTTAAAGATCTATTCTAATAACATCATGAGTAAGAAGGATATTGGTGTAAAGATTCCAATCCTGGAAAGAGATAATTATCATTACTGGAAAGTAAAGATGCATCTACATCTTCTCTCTCAAGATGAAAGCTACATCAACTGTATTGAAAATGGTCCTCACATCCCTCACAAGGTAGCCACAGCTGCAACTGCCACAGTTGCTATTGGACAGTCTATTCCCAAGCCAAAAGCAGAATGGACTGATGAAGATATTGAAGAGGTTCACAAGGAAAAGAAAGCCATGAACATTCTGTTTAATGGCCTAGATCAAGATATGTTTGATAATGTCATTAACAGCCAAACTGCTAAGGAAATTTGGGATACTGTGCAACTCATCTGTGAAGGTACTGAACAAGTCGGAGAAAACAAAATGCAGCTTCTCATTCAACAGTATGAATACTTTTATTTTGAAGAAGGAGAATCACTGAATGATACCTTCAATAGATTTCAGAAACTGTTAAATGGATTGAAGCTGTATGGCAGAGTGTACCAAGTCAAGGATTCCAACTTAAAATTTCTGAGGTCTCTACCAAAGGAATGGAAGCCTATGACTGTTTCACTAAGGAATTCTCAAGATTATAAGGACTTCACACTTGAAAGATTATATGGAATTTTGAAGACCTATGAACTTGAGATGGAGCAAGATGAACTGTTGGAAAAGGTAAAGAGAAAAGGTGGATTAGTTGCACTTGTAGCTGACAATGAGAAGACTGAAGCCAGGAATGAAGAAAAGACAATGCCAAGTCTCAAAATTGGCACAAGCAAATCAGAATCAAGCAAGGGAAAGGAGCAAGTAGTTGAGGTTGAAGATAGTTCCAGTCAAGATGACTCTGATGATGTTGATGAACATCTGGATTTTCTGTCCAGGAGGTTTGCAAGATGAAATTCAAGAAAAATGCTAGATTCACTAAGCCAAACAAGAACATGGTGGACAAATCTAAGTTCAAATGTTATAATTGTGGCATAAGTGGACACTTTGCAAATGAGTGTAGAAAGCCATCCTCTGATAAGAAGAAATTTGAGCAAGTTGATTATAAAAAGAAATATTTCGATTTGCTCAAACAAAAGGAAAGAGCCTTTCTGACTCAGGATGACTGGGCAGCGGATGGAGCCAATGAAGATGATGATATGGAATATGTCAACCTAGCCCTGATGGCTAATTCTGATGAAAATGAAACTAGTTCATCAAGCAACCAGGTAATTACTACTAACCTCTCTCAGCTTTCTAAGATTGAATGCAATGAAGCTATAAATGATATGTCCAATGAATTATATCATTTGCGTGTTTCCCTTAAATCACTAGCTAAAGAAAACACAAGAATTAAAGAAAATAATTTGTTTTTAAGTGATATGAATGCTGTATTAGAGGGTAAGGTAATTGAGCTTCAAAAGATTAAAATCAAATGCTTATCTGTTGAGAGTGAACTAGAAGAATCTGTTAAGAAAGTAGAAATTCTTTCTAAATAATTAGAAGGTGAACAAGATGTAATCAAGGCCTGGAAAACATCTAGGGATGTTAGTGCTCAGATTGTCAAGGTTCAGGGAATTGAATCACTCTGTGAGAATGCCTGGAAGAAAAACAAAAGGAAGTAGAATTAATTAATGGATTATCAATGGATGTGGAATCAACGGATGATGAAAGTTATCCGTTGAAGGAAGAACAGGAGCATCCGTTGAAGGCTCATCAATTGAAACAGGAAAGTGATTCTAAAAAGAACAATTTGAAAAATCTCAATAAGAAGTTTGGTTCAACTTCCAAGAACTTTGTCAAAGAAGAAGCTAGTACATCCAAAGATGCCAGTAAGGTGAATATAGGACACATGACTTTAGATCAGTTGAAAAATAGGCTTAAGATGGTTGATGATAAAAAGGAAACTAAAAGGAAATCTAACAGAAATGGGAAGGTAGGGATTAACAAACACAACAATTACACACCTGATAAGTATGCTCCTAGAAAAAGTTGTGTGCATTGTAAAAGTATTAATCATCTATCTGCTAACTGCAAGTCTGTTAAGAATGCTCCCATGCCTTTAACTCCTTCCATGCCTAACATGTCTATGTCACCTCTGCATGTTATGCCTGTTAGGTCTCAACGGAATCCTCATGCACATTTTGCAAACATGCCATATGTTAATAATCCTTATTTTGCTGCATTCAGTATGCCTCAAATGCCATACAACATGCCTATGTGGAATAATGTGTTTGCACAATCCATGCCTTATCAAATTCAACCAAATGTGCTAAATGATTCTGTGACTAACCCTGCATTTCAACCAACTACATCTGAAACCAAGGTTGACCCAAAGTTACCTAAGTCAAAAGATACAGAAGTTATGAAGTCTAGGAAAAAGACTAACAAGGCTGGACCCAAGGAAACTTGGGTACCAAAATCAATTTGATTTGATTTTGTTGTGTGCAGGGAAAAAGAAGGAATCTATGGTACTTGGACAGTGGTTGTTCAAGACACATGACAGGAGATTTCACCCTGCTCATAGAGTTCAAGGAGAGAGCTGGCCCTAGCATAACCTTTGGAGATGATAACAAATGGTTCACTATGGGATATGGCCTGATTTTAAAAGAAAATGTCATCATTGATGAAGTTACATTAGTTGATGGTCTTAAACACAATCTATTGAGCATCAGTCAACTATGTGACAGAGGGAATACTGTTTCCTTCAATTCTGAAGCCTGTGTTGTCACAAGTAAGAAGGACAACAAAGTGGTTCTAACTGGAGTTAGAAAAGGGAATGTGTACTTGGATGACTTCAACTCTACAGATGCAAAATCAATTACTTATCTTTTCAGCAAAGCAAGTTCAGATGAAAGTTGGCTATGGCACAAGAAGCTGTCCCATTTGAATTTCAAGATAATGAATGATCTAGTAAAAAATGACTTAGTTAGAGGAATGCCTCTAGTGGAATTCTCAAGGGATGGACTATGTGATGCTTGTCAGAAAGGAAAGCAAAAGAGAGCATCATTCAGTAAGAAGCTTGAATCAGTAATTGATGAACCATTACAACTGCTACACATGGATCTTTTTGGACCAGTCAATGTATTGTCAATTTCAAGGAAAAGATATTGCCTAGTGATTGTTGATGACTTATCTAAGTTTTCATGGACCTACTTTCTTGGATCAAAGGATGAAGCTAGTGAAATTATTATCAATCACATCAAGCAAGTCAACAATCATCCAGATTTCAAAGTAAGGAATATCAGGAGTGACAATGGAACTGAGTTCAGGAATTCTACCATGAGGTTGTTCTGTGAAGATATGGGATCATGCATGAGTTCTCAGCTCCAAGGACTCCACAACAAAATGGTGTGGTGGAAAGGAAGAACAGATCACTAATTGAAGCTGCAAGAACAATGCTTGAAGAGTCAAAACTCCCAACATATTTTTGGGCTGAGGATATTAACTATGCATGTTACACTCAGAATATTTCTCTAATCAATCAGGCAAAAGGCATAACTCCCTATCAATTGTTCAAGAGAAGAAAACTAACTTTAAACTTTCTTCATGTCTTTGGTTGCAAATGTTACATTATAAGGAATCAACCTGATCACAAAGGGAAGTTTGATGCAAAGGCTGATGAAGGAATATTTGTTGGTTATTCTGTTGGAAAATCATATAGGGTCTACAATCTAAGAACCAACATTTTTATAGAATCTGTGCATGTTGTGTTTGATGATAAAAAGATTGATGGACTAACAGATGAGGGACATCATGAAGGACTCAAATTTGACAACATTAAGATATATTGTGATGATAGTGAAGATGAGAATGATGGAAAAGGCACCTCGAAAAGAATTCAAAATCTGCCTTTGGATAATGCATAAAATGCTGCATCAGTTGAAAGTCATAATTCAGCATCCGTTGATAGAAGTAATGCAGCATCCATTGAAAGACAAAGTGCATCATCCGTTGAAGTACATAATGAAGCATCCGTTAATCATAGTCTATCAACGGATAATCAATTCACTTCATCAGTTGATAGAACTCCCAGCTTCTTTCAAAGGATCAGTAACTCAGGGGGAGTTTCAACCAATAAACACTCTATCTCACATCATGACAATACTGAGGCAACCTCATTTAGAGCTAATCTACCACCTCAAAGGAAATGGACCAAGAATCATCCTTTTGAATTGATCATTGGTGATGCAACATCTAAGGTGCAGATTAGAAGGGCTACACAAGATGAATGTCTATACATTAGTTTTCTATCACAGGAGGAACCTAAGAGAGTGGAAGAAGCTCTATTGGATCCAGATTGGATTTTAGCAATACAAGAGGAGCTAAACCAATTTGAGAGGAACAAGATATGGAAGCTGGTACCCAAGCCAAAGAACAAGAGCTCTATTGACACAAAATGGGTATTCAGGAACAAGATGGATGAAAATGGCATTGTCATAAGGAATAAAGCTAGATTGGTTGCCAAGGGCTATTCTCAACAAGAGGGAATAGATTTTGATGAGACATTTGCTCCAGTTGCAAGACTTGAAGCCATCAGAATCTTTCTAGCCTATGCAGCCCATGCCAATTTCAAAGTCTATCAAATGGATGTCAAGAGTGCTTTTCTGAATGGAGAATTGGAGGAAGAAGTTTATGTAAGCCAACCTCCAGGATTTGAAGATCCAAATTTTCCAGACTATGTGTATTATCTGTTGAAAGCACTCTATGGACTAAAGCAAGCACCTAGAGCCTGGTATAAGACTTTGTCAAAATTTCTTCTAGATAATTACTTCACAAGAGGTACTGTTGATAAAACTTTTTTCTTTAGAAATGTTAATGACTCTACAATACTTGTTCAAATCTATGTAGATGATATTATATTTAGTTCTACAGATGATAAGCTTTGTAAAATGTTTGCTAAGTTAATGCAAAGTAAATATGAAATGAGCATGATGGGAGAGCTAACTTATTTTCTTGGTCTACAAGTTAAACAAGTTAGTGGTGGAATTTTCATTAGTCAAACTAAATATATTTATGATCTTTTAAAGAAGTTTGACTTAATGGATTGTTCATCTGCAAAAACTCATATGACCACTGCCACCAAGCTTGAATTAAACAAGGCTGAAAAGTCTATGAACATTACAAGTTATAGAGGCATGGTTGGCTCACTTCAATATTTAACTACTAGTAGACCTGATATAATGTTTTCTACATGTCTCTGTGCTAGATTTCAAGCTGATCCTAAAGAATCTCACTTAGTAGCTATTAAAAGAATATTCAGATATCTCAAAGGGACACCAAATCTAGGAATTTGGTACCCTAGAGAGTCTGGCTTTGATCTAATTGGCTACTCAGATGCAGATTATGCAGGTTACAAAATAGACAGGAAAAGTACAACTGGCACCTGTCAATTTCTAGGGAATAAGCTTGTGTCATGGTTCAGCAAGAAGCAAAATTCTATTTCTACATCAACAGCTGAAGCTGAGTACATTGCTGCTGGTAGTTGCTGTGCACAGATACTGTGGATGAGGAATCAACTATTTGACTATGGGCTAACTGTTGACAAAATTCCTATATTCTGTGACAACACAAGTGACACTGCCATTACTGAAAATCCAGTGCAGCACTCAAGAACCAAGCATATTGACAACAAGTACCACTTCATAAGGGAACATGTGATGAATGGTATAGTGGAACTTCATTTTGTTCCAAGTGAAAAGCAGATTGCAGACATATTTACCAAGCCACTTGATGAATCAACATTCACAAGATTAGTAAGTGAGCTAGGTATGCTTAATTATTCATAAATTCATGTCCTTATTATAATTTATTTTGAAATCTGAAATGAATTTGTTGCAAGAACAAAGTTGGCTTTAAGTAAAGTTTATTCTATCAATGGATATTCCCTATCCGTTGAAAGCCAAAATTGTTCTATCAACGGATGTTCACTATCCGTTGAAAGACAAATACATTTCTGGTAATTTTATCCTCCAATGGATAAAACTGTGTTAATCTTCAACGGATAACTATTTAACTCATCCGTTGAAGTGTCACATCAGTTGTTTTAAGTAAGTCACAACCGTTGATTCTTTTACTTAACCGTTGATACATATATATATACACAGTTGTATGTATTTGTATTAAAGGCTGTTTTTAGAATTTATACAGTTTTCTTTATTCTCAAACGGCTGTAATTTACTTAAAAATATTGATTAATCATTCTCCTTACGTTTTAATTTGAGAAAGTATAAAAGCCCTTGAATTTTTATTCTCACTTTACGCTTTCTTGCAATTTTTCAAAAGCTTATACTCTCTTTCTCTCCCAAAACTCTCAACTTTTCTCTACAACCTCTACCCACTACAATGGCACCAGTAGTAAAGATAATGTCCCAGTTTGGATTTGTCTATGAGAAAAACAATTTCATAACTTTGGTGGAAAAGAATGAAGCCCACTCAGATTATCACAAGATGATGGACTTCATCAAAAACTGCAAACTAAGCTATGCAATGCTGGAAGCCCCAACTATTTACTATGAGGTAATTGAGGAGATTTGGACAACTGCAGAGTTCAACCCCATTGATATGACCATCTCTTTCACTCTTAAAGGTAAAGATTACTGTATTAACTGTGATGATATACAGTCATGTTTCAAACTACCTGAGAATAATGCCATGACACCACACACTGATAATGATGTATCTAGCATGTTAGATTCCATAGGCTATTCTTTTGATTCTGCTAGTTTAAGGAGTATTAGAAGAAAAGGCCTTAGGAAAGAATGGAGTTTTCTTGGTGATGCCTTTATCAAGGTTTTCTCTGGGAAAATTAGCAATTTTGATGCAATAACTTCATCTCTAGTTAATATGCTCTATATGCTAGTTTCTGATAGGTATTTTAATTTTAGCAACTATGTCATGCTAGAATTGGGTACCAGGTTAGGTAACAAAGCTAATAGACCTCATAACATCTACTATGCTAGATTCTTTATGTTATTGGCTAACCATGTTGCTGAAGGTTTGGTCATAACAAATGAGAGTAATAAACTCAAATGCCGGGCACAAGAGAAAAGGGTCCTTGCAGACCTTTTGAGAATTAACCTCAACAATCAGGTGCCATTGGTATATTTACCAATAATGAATGCATCTCAGGTAAGTGAGGTAAATACTTCTTGAACTCCTACTACTTCCAACCCCATTATTTCTTTGCCTTCAAGTGTGGCCATGGAATCTGTGTCCTTGTCCCAACAGATTCCTACCAAAGCCACCAAACCTAAAGTTTCAAGACCAAAGTCAAAGAAAGCCACCTCTGTTGTTTCTCCAAAGACAACAGTTGTAACAACTACCATAAACCCTGAGGGGAGTGAACAGGGTGTGAGTGGTGAGGGGAGGGGTGAACATCAAGAAACCCCCAGGATAAGGTAGGAGAGGTGAGTGGTACCCCAGCTAGCCAAGCCACAGTTTCTCAAAAGATTGTGGTGGTTGAAAAAGATTCAAACTCATCCCTAGTTGCATCCTCCCAAAAGGGTGCAGCTATTGAAAATAGTCCCCAACCAGGGACACAGAACAAAAGAGGGAGGGACACTGAAGCTACACACTCACCTGTAAAAGCCTTTTCAAGAAGAAAGAGGATCAAAACCTTAGTTTCCACACAGGGTGCACACACTGCACAGATACACCCACCTGTATCTATGCCTTCTCAAATTCAGCTTGATGTGACTCTAACAAATGTGGACTCACAGCCCCATTCTCTCAAAATTGACACACATCAATCACCAAATTCTCCATCACCATCTCTGGATGTGGACATGATATTCACATCAATTCCTGATTCTCCCTCTTTACAACTCAGGGAGGAGCCCCACTCAAATACTGGTGATCATCATCTTTTAGATGATTTGTTGGATCATCAGCCAATTCTTTCAGATTTGGTTGAAGAATCTGTGTCACCTAAATTAAAATCAATCTACACAGATTCAACAATCATGTCACTTTCAATTTCTACTTATTTTCCTTCTTCAACGGATATTCCTCATCCGTTGACAAGTGGTTGTTCTTCGACGGAGAAGCTTAACAGCAGTTATCCGTTGATATCATCAGTTCCTACTTCAACGGATACTCCCTATCCGTTGATAGTCTCTACACAAATAACTGAATCAATTCCAAGTGTAGAAGACATGGTTACTGTACAATTAGGCTGGGTTGCTCCCAGGTAAAAGGAGAGCTTGAGAGTCTAAATATGCATGCTATTTCTTCTAGCATGGCAAAAGAAAGTGAGAGGAGTGCCACCTTAGTAGGTGAGGGTGAGGGTGTGAGGAGTGTGAGCCAGGGGGAGCCCCTGATGCAAGAAAAGAGAGAAATTGAGAGAAAAGCAGGTACAAAAGGTATAAGGGTAGATCCAGCCATTGCTAATGAGTCAATGATTATGGATAATGCTGAAAAGGAAAGACAATTTCAGCAACATTACAAGGCTGTAATTGATAACATTTCCTTGGATGCTGACACTTTTACTCATCCTGTGTTAGCCTATCAATTGTTGGCTACTCAGGGCAATGAGGAGGCAGAAAAGACGTTAAACCTAGTGCATACTTCAGAATCTCTACAAAGGAATAAAGCTGCTGTCAACTTGATGCCTTCTACAGCTGGTGAGCCATCTGAAGAATTTGGAGTAAATTCTAATGATGATGACTCTGTTTCATTTGATGGAAGCATGAACTTAGGGGGAGATGAAGGCCCAAGTTCTATTCCAGATTTACATGAATGGGCATTGACAAAGGAGTCAACACCAGGACAATTCAATGTCTCCTTAGTCAAACAAATCATGTCAATCCAAAGAGCCATTCAGAACACCTCCAATGCTGGTACCAAGGCTCTTCTTCAAGCCCACCTAGATTCTCTACATCTCATGAAGCTACAACAATTAAGGCAGAATCTGAGTGTGGATGAGCTCAAGAAGGATATAGCTGACTTAAAGTCCTATAATTCTGAGAAGCTGGATTCAGTCATGCCCTATGGTACCATGCAAGACTTGTTACTGAGACTAAGAAGAGAATCAGATGCTGAAAAGAGGCTGGCCAAGTTGGAGGACAAAGTTCATATCATTGAAAACTCTGTGGTCACCATTCTTCAAAATCAACAGTCTCAGACAAGTCTACTCATGCAACTGGCTAAAGCACAAGGCTTGACTCCTCTCCTTGATGATAACAAAAAGGGGGAGAATAAAGAAGGGGGAGGGGAGCCATCTACAAACATTCAAATACCCAAAGTGCTAGTTCCTGCCATCACTACTTCTCCAACACTTTAAATCAAAGGAAAGCTTGATGGAATTGATCTAATCCAACTAGCAGCAGCTGAGATGAAGGTGAAAGAGCAAAGGAGACAAATTGATGAAAGGATGCAACAGGTGTTTGGCTCTACAACCTCAAAATCATTATATGTGAAACATAGCACAAAGGTTGAGCCAATCATTATGGAGCACAAGCCAGTAAGGAGGAATAAGGTTGGAGAAACTTCCTTCAGGAATTTGAAACCCATGGTACTCAAGCCATCCACTAGATTCAACAGGGACTCTACAAAGAACCCTCTAAACTTTAGTCAATCAAAAGAAGCAGATTTTCCTCTTCCAAAACCTAATGAAGACAAAATTTTGGGTGGTAGCATCATAAAGCACAAAGAGACCAATGATGTAGTGGAAAGAATGAACATGGCTATCATTTATAGAGAGGGAAAGAGCATCTGTGTGATGCAAGGACATCCCAAATTCTCAAAAGCCAAGAGGGAAGAAACCATGAGGTTAAAGGAAGAAGCTAAAAAGCTGAAGGCTGACAAAAGAGCACAAGCAAAGCTTGAAAAACAGCTAAAGTTAAGTCAGGATGAAGAAAAGAAGAAGATTGAAGAAAAGAGTGAAGATGACAAGATTGAAAGCAGAAATGTGGATATGGGGAATGTGGTTGAAGAGAGTGTGGAGGAAAGAAAGGAATGGCAGAAAGGGAAAAGAAAGAAGGCCAATGCAAAAAGGAAGAGTAGTGATGACACTGAAGAAACCCAATCAAAATCTAAACCACTACCTTCCATTCTTGAACCTTTTGTTGCCGATCCTAGTATAAATGTCCATGGTGAACCAATCATACCTAAAGAGGAACCTATTGATTGGGACACCATCAACTTGCCTACCTTCCTAACTACCTCTCCACCACCAAAGAAACTGAAAAGAAAATCCAAATCTACACCTCCCCTAACCTCAAGTAAATTCACTCAGAAATACAAACCTAAGCCTAAGCCACAAGCCTCAAAGGATTATTATGTTCACATTTTTGACATAAAACAGTTTACAGATATTGAACTCTATCTGGATGAGCTGGAGGAAGTAAGGGGAATAAGTGCATACAAATAGCTCCCAAAAAGGCTAGTGTTCAAGTATAAAGGAAGTGAGGAAAGGACTTGGCCTCTTCAAAGAATTCTAAATGAAGGCTGTTCTACCTTGGTTAGAGTCTACTCAGCTATCAAAAGGGATTTTGGCTTTACCAGGACTGCCAAAACCGAGATTCTCAACAAGATTGCCACCATGAGGAAAACTTGGTGGGAGTCCAATTCCTTGCCTAGAACATTACTCATACCTGAGCATGGAATTACAATTCATAAATCACCTCATTGGTTGATGGAGTTCAGAGATAATAAAGGAGTCAGAAGATTTTACAGACTTGAAGACCTGCTTAAAATTGCCAGTAATGAAACTCTCAAGGACATGCAATCTAAGTTGGACATCAGTGAAGAAGATGAAGCTGAATTCTACAGACAACTCCAACTCCAAGTAGAGGAAAATGACAGGAGGCTAAGGAAGAAAACAAGGGATCAAAGGAAAAAAAAATAATCTGCTCAGCCTAAATGTAACACCCCCAGATCCGGGGTCGGGGATCCGGGTCATCACGAGTTCCATTTCCCTTAACAACACCCAATCTTAATAAATAATCAACTACTCTGTACTTTGACCCCACAATAAACACACACACCACAAGTTATAGTCTCAGAGATGAATATCCAAAAATAATCACAAGTCGTTTTATTCCACAATTATATGCCAATACACCTTAAACAGGTTTCTGAATAAATTTACATTTCTTTGCCATTATTACAATTCATAAATATACATAATCTGATACATCAAAAGTTGAAAGCCTAGCCTATTGGTAGTTCCTACCTCAGCTATGGCGGCATCAGTGCTTCTAGAAAACTGCGGAACGTCTCCTAACCTCTTGCGAATCGGAAGCTTGGTCCGGTTCATCTTGTCTATCTGATGTTGTGTGATGAAAGAAGAAAGCAAGGGTGAGCAGCAAGCCCACCAAAATAATATGTATAATGATTAACAATATATGAGCCTTCTCATAGTACTCATGAAAGTCTTGGTCAAAAGAAATGAACCAAGTTGATATCTTAATGCGATGAAGTCGCAAAATATTCAGTATATATATATATATATACATATATACTTTTCAAAATATTGGAAGTCCTCTTCCATGCATAATATACACAACATTCCAGTTTATAACTGTATAAAAATATCGTTGCAAGGTGATCTAATATATCTAACCTTGTCTCAACGTTTTTCTAAAAATCTTTGTCATACATAAGACGATTATTAATTAGATATAAGTTTAAAAGATGAGGTTACCAAATACCCCAATATACTTATATCTTTACCAATACTACTTGAACTACCACCGTTCAAGTTATAATCAGTTTCAAAAGTTCATCACATAGATGAGACTACAAGACAAGATTTGAATAGATTAAATCTTTAAAATATTATTAAAGGAAATGAAGTTATGACATACTTCATTAAGTTCTGATATATATATATATTCATATATATCTCCCATACATTTCCTGAAACCTCTGTCATGTAAAGTATGAACAGAATTGTAATATCCAATAAATTTGGAAAGGAAAAGAATTTTGGCATAAACCAGATATCTTGCTGATCAGGCAAAGATACCAATAAGTAACCTTTTCTACTAGTAGATGGATGAATCCCCCACCGGTCATCACCCTGGCCTCATAAGGACCTTGTGCTGGACCGCCACCCGGCCTCTTACGCGTTGATGGACTGCCACCCAGCCACTTACACAATAATAGACCGTACCCCGGCCTGTCGCTTATGCCGACTCAATTAGATGGGCTTACTTCCCGAACATTGGGCAAGTAATCAATTCATTTACCAAAACTGCAACCTCGTTGCGAATATAAAATACACCACAGAGCCGGATTCCCCAGGTTTTGAGCGAGTATTTAAATCCCCTTAAAAAGGAAGATCTTAAATATAAAAATGAGTTTTGGGATCCGCTCTAACTTTAAAAATCATTTTGAAGACTCGAAAACACCTTATAGAGTGTTTGGAGTAAAGCTGATTTAATGAAGTAAATCAGTCCCCAGAATATTTAGAAAATGACTGAATATTATTATTTAAATAATATTCTCATAAAGGATAATCTTTATAAAAATAATTGAAGTAGAAGTATTAAAACTTATACTTGAAACGAGTATTAAATAACCAAAGATATACTTATATGAAAGTATTATCTTTATTTGAATAATCGAAAATAAGTTTGATTATTGGCACCTTATTCTTTAATAAAATAAAGAATATATTTCAGTAAATAATCGGAGTCATAGATCCTCAAATGAATATTCAAATAATATTCATTAAATAATATAAACTGAGTCATAAGCCCTCGAATGAATATTCAAATAATATTCAATAAATAATATAAAGGAGTCATAAGCCCTCGAATGAATATTCAAATAATATTCAAATAATAAAATAAAAGGAGTCATAAGTCCTCGGAGGAATATTCAAGTAATACTCATTAAATAAAATAAAGTGAGTCATACATCCTCAATTGAATATTCAACTAATATTCATTTAATATAAAGGAGTCGTACGCCTTCGAATAATATTCGAAATAATATTCAATAATAAAATAAAGTTAAAGTTATCGAATAAACCTTATTCGGTTAATAGTTTTAAAAACTATAACCATATATATATATAAATATATATATATATATATATCCATATCCATATATACAAAATCTACTCGGGATCCTCGACTCCCGGTTTTAGAAAATATTTTCACCTTTGGGTCCCTATACTAAGGGTATATGCAAGTTACCGCTATTCTCTAGCATAGGTATTATGCAACGAATAAGCATTTGAACCAACAGATATATAAATCAAGAATACGAAACAGGCATGCATATATATACCATATCAGCATGCTTCAATATATCGCAACATTTGCTAATTAACCAACATGCATCTATCGCAAGATAATGCATATACATATATTCATCACAACAACAGTATAACGGGTAGAAAACTTGCCTGAGTGACTGGGGTTACGAATGGCTCGGGACGAGTCTGGTAACCTATAAACAACAAGTAAGTTGGAATTAAACCAAAGTCACTTGTAAATCTATACTTTAACTAACTTAGACTCTAACGCTTGTTTTGCGCTCACTGATTCGCTTAAGTCACTCGGGTACCCTCGGCTCCACCATTTTTAATAATTTAACCTTTACGAGTTTTAAAGCGATTCCTTCGCGAGTGTCTTACCAACTGCCTAACACACTTACCATAAATGTTTCATACATTAATTAACCCTTATTGGTCTTTAACCTATGTTTCAAAGTAAGGCGAGGGGAAAAGTTTCGTTCGCGAAACGCCGTTACTTGAAACGGTCGTTTCTCCTAAACCGTGCATCGGAATCGAACGAACTACATATCAAAACGAAGCTCGTAATATGAACTATCTAAACATGGCAATGGTCAAAATCTAGCAGGGGGTTCTCGGGTCCTAATGTTATGCACAAAAACAGTCTAAAGAAAATCGGACGTTACGACGGCTATGTTTACGCGATTTCCCAAATTTTAAACCATTCAATACCAACCACAAATCAACCCCAAATCAATCATACAACCAATATCCCTCCAAACCACATCATAACAGCCCCAACAAATCCACATTAACCATTTATACTTATTCCTCACATGAACTAAAAGCTTTACTTAGGTTCTTTAACTAATTACCAAGATTTACAACTCCAACAATGCAACAAAACCAACTAATCTCTACAAACTCAACCAAACTTCAACCAATCAAGCATCATGCTTCACATATGCTATATCAAACACATTCAATCCTAATTACTCAAAACTAAAGCTAGGGTTTGTAGTTTATACCTTCCTTGGAGAGTGGAGAATCAAGAGAATGGCTTGGAATCACCTTTAAAGCCCTTATCCAAGCTTAATCTAAACAAAACTTCAAGAACACAAATTTTAGTTCTTGAAAACACTATTCACCATCTTCTTTCATGATTTATAGAAAAAGATTGGCTTGGAATTAGAAGCTTAAACTTATAGGAAGTATGTAACTATCCATGGGGAAGCTTAGATAATTACCTTGCTAAATAGTAAGTGGAGGAGCTTGGACTTCCCATTTCTTAAGAAAGAAGCCGAGAGCTTCATGAAGAAATGGAGGATTTGGTGTTTTGTGATTTGTTTTGCTTGGTTGCTAGGTTTTTGTTTTGTTTGATTTAGTCAATTACCTTGTTGCCCTTTAATTTGTGTGGTTCTCATTCAACCACACCTCCTTCCTTCCCATGTCATGCCTACATCACTTTGTGATGTCATCACCCCTCCTTTGTCCTCTTTCTATTGGTTGGATGACATCATCCCCACTAATCCCTTTGATTAGCTTTTAATTGTTTGCCTAATGACCGCTGATCTGTTATACGGTTCGCTTAACTTTCGTTCTCGTTTATCGTTTGAGGGATCATACCCGGGATCTTATTACTTAGGTGACCTTAACCTTTCTTAATATATTGTATTCCTTCTATGATCCTCTCTTATAATCCTTTAATTTAAATCCTCTTTATCCTGTTACCTTTTTCTCAATTCTCTCCGTATCTTGTGGATTTCCGGGAAAAACCAAAGTGTTCGGAATTGGATTCTGACGATCTTTACATACACTTATATACTTCATAGAGTACTAATAATATCCCATAAGATCAATAACAGAACCCCTACATAGCGTGGCATGAAAAGTTTTCTCGTTCAGCAAAAACACTATTCATAAGGGTTTCAAAATTTCTCAAAAATTGGGGTTATTACAGTCTCCCCTCCTTAAAAGGATTCCGTCCCGGAATCAGATAGAAAACAAATGGGGATACTTTCTTAGCATTACACTTTCTAACTCTCGAGTCAATTTTCCACATTGTGGTTCTACCACCAAACTCTGCCTAGTTTGATAATCCTTCTCCTAAGCACTTGTTCCTTTTCACTCTATAACCCTTCCTGGTTGCTCCATATAGGTTACGTCGGGTTGCATATCTATGCGCTCATATGCCTCTATTTATCTGGCATCTAAATTACACTTCCTTAACATTGATACGTGAAACGCGTTATGACTCGCTACATGTTCTGGGTTAGGGCTAGCTCATATGCTAACTTCCCAAACGTCTTAATATATCCAAGGGTCCAACAAATTGTAGACTTAGCTTTCCTTTCTTTCCGAACCTCATCAATCCTTTCCAAGGGATACCTATAACATTACTAGGTCCCCTATTTCATACTCTTTATCCTTTCGTGTCAAATCAACATACTTATCATGTCCATCTTGGGCTACTACCAGCTGTCCTCTGATTAGATCTATCATATCCTTGGTCCTTTGGACTACTGTGGGTCCGAGCATCTTGCGCTCTACAACTTCATCCTAACATAAGGGAGATCGACATTATCTTCCCTCAAGGATCTCATAAGGCGACATCTCGATAATGACATATGATCTATTGTCGTAAGATAACTCAATCCGAATTAAGTGATCATTCCAAATTCTTTCAAGTCTATTGCACAGACTCTCATTATAGCTTTTATCATTAGAACTTTTGCTTCTCAATACCCATTCTTTTCCAGTTCGTAATCGCTACTACCTTCCGTTCCTAATATTATACGGGTTATACTCTTGCTCGTTAGCGTTCTATAACCTTTTAATAACCACGTCAACCTTAGTATCACGAATGTGTTTCCATTCCGCATACTACCACCACTTTATTACTCCTTTTTCAATTATTTCTATTTTCCAAAGTTTGATTAATCATATAGAAGTAAAGGAATTTGTTGAGAGATCACTATGATCATGAACACTTGTTATATCGCATAGTTAGTACAGAAGGTGGCCAGCCTTTAGTACTTGACAAGCAATTAAACAACATGTGGTATCCTACTAGGCTTCTATCACAAAGATAGATAGTCATTCGGCAATACCTCCCCTTCTGGAAGGGTTGTTCTTCTCAGCTTACATGAAATGAAAAGAAGAGAAAAGAATGAACTGAAGAGAATTGTATATATGAAAAAAAAATATACTGCCACAAAATATCTGGCTTGGAACCTACCTCTGAACTATAGAGGTTTGTCATAGGAGAACAAAACATATACGTATTTATATCAACATCAAGTATTATAGCATCGCATTTCACGTGCCTAAATATTTTCGCTATCCCGTCCATCATTCTATGGACCTATGCTCTTCCTCGAGCTTATACACAATTACCTTTGAAACTCCCTCGACATCGAAAATCGAATCTGGGATCTCATTCTAGACATCATCGTTACTTGAATTCTATGCTTGCACCGCAACCTTCCTCGTATAATAATACGACTCTCTATTGATAAGAAAGAATAATAATTCACTAGGTAGATACTCTACTTAATTAGTCTATCAATGATAACTTATACACTACCACGACCCGATTAGTGGTACTCAATCTCAACACCCATTCCAATACAACTCTCACGGTTGTAATCAGCTCATTACTCGCAGAATCATTGCTACCTTACTATGGTCCACCACTGACCTACTGTAGTCATTCATTTTCCATGAAGTCTTAATAGCTAACCATACGGAGTCCATACATCTCGTATCAAATCCTTCTAAGGAGGTAACATAATCACCATTCCTGATTCATGAAGAACACTCCTGATCCTGACATACATACATGACATGAAGCAGATAAAAGTGCAGAAGAGTTTCAATCAAAGCAACGATAGCAGGTTAATACCATTCTTAATCATACGCCCTAAATAGAAGAATTAACTCAAGGGTTCATCTAGTCCTTTTTGAAACATGGTTCTGGCTTATCTCAAGATAGGACCTTCTAAGATAGATAGCCCGTTCATGGCGATTACACGAATTAAACCTTTACCAACTACTATTACGGTTGGGTATTGCACGGTCATCAGAAGGAATGTCAATCTTCCTAACCATAATTCAACCTTCACAGTTTTAACCATCCTCACTGTATTATTTTGGCACAAACGCCTATAATTATCCTCTTACCTTTAAAGTGTCGGCCACCTCTTTGGCCTTTCCTGATAGTAAAATTTCCTTACAGTCAATTTCATTTTAACCACTTTCACAAATTTTCTACCCTATTTCCGATCACTGCTTGAGTGAAGATGTTTTCCTTAAAATCTGATAAGAAAAAAAAAATATCACCATTTTTCCATAAGTTATTGCCTCAGTCTTTAGAGGTTAATCACTGTCAAGACTGACTCTCAATCATACTTAGAACATCTTCTATCTTAAGTCCTAATTGCCCTGAACAATTTCGACCATTACTGGTTCGATCCATACTTTCTCGTGGTTTAACACGTGCCCCACTTGGCATCATTATAATTATGTCATATTTCCTTTATCAACATTTTTATTCTTGAGAATTTCGAATATTTCCTTCCTCCTTGTAAAACCTCTAAGGTTATCCTTCAATCGTTCCTCCTGTATTCCCTATATACAGGGCATATCAAAATACCATTTACTGATACTAGAACCATTGTCTATATACTTCTGAAAAATTTCTCCACTGATCCTTAAAGGTTATTATTACCTTAATCCTTTCCAATTCATACTGTCAAAACTCATACTATCCCTATTAAGGGTGAAATGCCAACCTTTATGCATTCCCCTAGGATTCGTTTTAAGTTACTGATGTTCTATCCTTAATTCCACCTTTAAAAAGGTACAAGCATCCTTCCATGGATAAATCAAGTCATATATCCCTGATAAGGGTGTCTTATTCAATCATTCCCACCTCGATAGTATATGCCTAATTTCACAATAACATCTGTATTCAAAATGAGGTCAATCAGTATGGCCTCCAAAAGATAACAACGGTTATCCGCTTTTCTTGCCTAATTTGGTAATGATCACATGGATGATCTGGAAGATATTGGTCGTGTTCAACGTGAACTTCTTCTTAATAAATTTTTATTTACTTTTGTTGTTTATCTCAACAGTCATCTCAATGTTGGGATATCTTTCATACCTGGCGTCTCCCTTCCTGGGTATCAAGCCACCGGTCTTACACTTCACATTCTTGAAGGTCACTTCCTTCATCCAATTTTCTTAATTTCTTACTTTCTTGTCTCCTCAGTCTATCCGCGTCTCATTATTTATCCCTCGAACTATTTCAAGGTTTCCTCGAATCCTCCCAACTTAAAGGGGGTACAATATATGTATCTCTTATGCCTTCAACCATCAATTTTAACTCATGGTGGATCATCATCATCCTGACGATTACATACTTTTCTATTTCTATTGCTATGAGTCTTTAGGGTTTCCTAATACCCGACTCCCTTATCATACCTCAAACTCTTTTGCCTTTATATCCCTTTCCACTTCAGTTCCTTTTTATTTCCCTTTCTCTTATCATTATTTCATGAACCAACACAACATAAGCATTGATTTCAAACATCCCGTCATTCTGGATTCGTGACTTAGATTCATAATTCATCATACTCGTCTGCCTTTGTTCTGGCTCTAAAGCTTTTACTCTATCTCTATAACCTTGGGAAGTACTTTCCTGAAAACAATTGACTGAACTTAAATCAGTTTATTATAATCTCTTGCTCCGTGCCTTCCTTGGTCTTTCACCAGCGGATGGTCTCTCTCTTAGGAGGGTAAGTGACAAAAACAGTCCTTTTGAGATTCGCCAATCATTTAGAATCTCAAATGATTCCTATATTTCCTTTAGCCAGGCTCTTGCCTCGGCTGGGTCAGCTTGTTCCATGGAACTCTGAGAGCTTAGCGACTTAAAGGTCCTGAAAGAATTTCTCACCGCACTGTCTCCTCAGGGTGGTGGTTGGGGATAATAGTCTAAGTTCTGTCTAGACAGGTCCATGAATTGCCGTATAGGAGTACCGTCTCGGGTCTCCTTTCCTTACTCGACTTTCTGTTTCCTTAGTATGAAATGTTTCATCCTACTCCCCATAATTGGGGTCATCTTTTAATTTAAAATCCTCATTTTCCACTCCATTATGTCATGGGTTCCTTCTATCTTGATGGCGACCTCCCTGACTATCACGTTCAGGGTTTGCTCTAAATCTTATTCCTCAAACTATGGCTCTCATCTAAGTTCTCATCCTTATGCTCTTGAACTTTCGGAACCCAAATTCTATAGGAATACCTCATTATTCCCTTATCATCTTTCTCTGGCACCGTATGCCTTTTTCCAATAATTCGGTCTCTATTGCAATCTCAAACAGCTTTTCGGTACCGGCTCCGGTTACCTTCACTACTATTTCCAAAATCTCTTATAAACTCTCCCAAAGACATTATCATCTTGAGTCTCTCCTTTTTACTAAGGGCATCAGCCACCACATTGGCTTTCCCCGAATGATAAAGAATCTCCCAATCATTATTCTTGATTAGCTCTAACTGCCTCCTCTGGCATATGTTGAGCTCTTTCTACGCGAAAATGTACTAGAGCACTTATGGCTTAGGTAATTCTCGCACTTCTCTCCATACAAGTAGTGCCTCCAATCTTTAGGGTAAACTATTGCCACGAGCCTAAGCTCATGAGCGGGGATATTGAATTTCATACTACCTTAATTGTCTTGACATGTACGCGATTACCTTACCGTGCTGCATAAGCACGCACCCTAAGCCCTTGTGCGAAACATCACTATACTTCACAAAATCTCCTTTTCCATCCGGCAACGCCAGCATAGGGGCCATCACCAACCTCTGCTTCAGTTTTTGAAAGCTGTTCTCGCATTTCTCTGTCCATTCGAACTTCTCAGTCTTACGAGTAAGCCGCGTTAAAGGGGCTACTATCTTTACAACTCGAACGAACCTCCGGTAGTGACCGGCCAATCCTACCTCTGGTAGTCGACCTAACCATGGTCATCAATTCATCAGTGGTCCTTTATCCAATCTTGTCAGGATCCTCCATGGGATCCTCCTCAACAACTATCCCTTCTAGGACAACATCCTCAACCGCTACATCCTCAATATCAACATCATCCGGTCCTGCATTAGGACACTCTATCGGATCCATAATTCGATCTCCAATTAGTAATAAAATATCATCGCGATGTTGCTCCTCAACCTCAGGGTTCGGAGTCCCGCTACCATATACGATAACGAACTACGCTCCTATCACGATATTTATAAGGGTTCCCATAAGGGTTTTAACTGTCAGTGCTACGTTAGGTAGCCCGACTATGAACTTGGCAAGAGTTCTTATTATCTTAGTTAACTTATTATCTTAACGCCCCATCATCTCTGAGGTTTATAACGCTTAGCTCTGATACCATTTCTGTAACACCCCCAGATCCGGGGTCGGGGATCCGGGTCGTCACGAGTTCCATTTCCCTTAACAACACCCAATCTTAATAAATAATCAACTACTCTGTACTTTGACCCCACAATAAACACACACACCACAAGTTATAGTCTCAGAGATGAATATCCAAAAATAATCACAAGTCGTTTTATTCCACAATTATATGCCAATACACCTTAAACAGGTTTCTGAATAAATTTACATTTCTTTGCCATTATTACAATTCATAAATATACATAATCTGATACATCAAAAGTTGAAAGCCTAGCCTATTGGTAGTTCCTACCTCAGCTATGGCGGCATCAGTGCTTCTAGAAAACTGCGGAACGTCTCCTAACCTCTTGCGAATCGGAAGCTTGGTCCGGTTCATCTTGTCTATCTGATGTTGTGTGATGAAAGAAGAAAGCAAGGGTGAGCAGCAAGCCCACCAAAATAATATGTATAATGATTAACAATATATGAGCCTTCTCATAGTACTCATGAAAGTCTTGGTCAAAAGAAATGAACCAAGTTGATATCTTAATGCGATGAAGTCGCAAAATATTCAGTATATATATATACATATATACTTTTCAAAATATTGGAAGTCCTCTTCCATGCATAATATACACAACATTCCAGTTTATAACTGTATAAAAATATCGTTGCAAGGTGATCTAATATATCTAACCTTGTCTCAACGTTTTTCTGAAAATCTTTGTCATACATAAGACGATTATTAATTAGATATAAGTTTAAAAGATGAGGTTACCAAATACCCCAATATACTTATATCTTTCCCAATACTACTTGAACTACCACCGTTCAAGTTATAATCAGTTTCAAAAGTTCATATCATAGATGAGACTACAAGACAAGATTTGAATAGATTAAATCTTTAAAATATTATTAAAGGAAATGAAGTTATGACATACTTCATTAAGTTCTGATATATATATATATATATTCATATATATCTCCCATACATTTCCTGAAACCTCTGTCATGTAAAGTATGAACAGAATTGCAATATCCAATAAATTTGGAAAGGAAAAGAATTTTGGCATAAACCAGATATCTTGCTGATCAGGCAAAGATACCAATAAGTAACCTTTTCTACTAGTAGATGGATGAATCCCCCACCGGTCATCACCCTGGCCTCATAAGGACCTTGTGCTGGACCGCCACCCGGCCTCTTACGCGTTGATGGACTGCCACCCAGCCACTTACACAATAATAGACCGTACCCCGGCCTGTCGCTTATGCCGACTCAATTAGATGGGCTTACTTCCCGAACATTGGGCAAGTAATCAATTCATTTACCAAAACTGCAACCTCATTGCGAATATAAAATACACCACATAGCCGGATTCCCCAGGTTTTGAGCGAGTATTTAAATCCCCTTAAAAAGGAAGATCTTAAATATAAAAATGAGTTTTGGGATCCGCTCTAACTTTAAAAATCATTTTGAAGACTCGAAAACACCTTATAGAGTGTTTGGAGTAAAGCTGATTTAATAAAGTAAATCAGTCCCCAGAATATTTAGAAAATGACTGAATATTATTATTTAAATAATATTCTCATAAAGGATAATATTTATAAAAATAATTGAAGTAGAAGTATTAAAACTTATACTTGAAACGAGTATTAAATAACCAAAGATATACTTATATGAAAGTATTATCTTTATTTGAATAATCGAAAATAAGTTTGATTATTGGCACCTTATTCTTTAATAAAATAAAGAATATATTTCAGTAAATAATTGGAGTCATAGATCCTCAAATGAATATTCAAATAATATTCATTAAATAATATAAACTGAGTCATAAGCCCTCGAATGAATATTCAAATAATATTCAATAAATAATATAAAGGAGTCATAAGCCCTCGAATGAATATTCAAATAATATTCAAATAATAAAATAGAAGGAGTCATAAGTCCTCGGAGGAATATTCAAGTAATACTCATTAAATAAAATAAAGTGAGTCATACATCCTCAATTGAATATTCAACTAATATTCATTTAATATAAAGGAGTCGTACGCCTTCGAATAATATTCGAAATAATATTCAATAATAAAATAAAGTTAAAGTTATCGAATAAACCTTATTCTATTAATAGTTTTAAAAACTATAACCATATATATATATAAATATATATATATATATATATATATATCCATATCCATATATACAAAATCTACTCGGGATCCTCGACTCCCGGTTTTAGAAAATATTTTCACCTTTGGGTCCCTATACTAAGGGTATATGCAAGTTACCGCTATTCTCTAGCATAGGTATTATGCAACGAATAAGCATTTGAACCAACAGATATATAAATCAAGAATACGAAACAGGCATGCATATATACCATATCAGCATGCTTCAATATATCGCAACATTTGCTAATTAACCAACATGCATCTATCGCAAGATAATGCATATACATATATTCATCACAACAACAGTATAACGGGTAGAAAACTTGCCTGAGTGACTGGGGTTACGAATGGCTCGGGACGAGTCTGGTAACCTATAAACAACAAGTAAGTTGGAATTAAACCAAAGTCACTTGTAAATCTATACTTTAACTAACTTAGACTCTAACGCTTGTTTTGCGCTCACTGATTCGCTTAAGTCACTCGGGTACCCTCGGCTCCACCATTTTTAATAATTTAACCTTTACGAGTTTTAAAGCGATTCCTTCGCGAGTGTCTTACCAACTGCCTAACACACTTACCATAAATGTTTCATACATTAATTAACCCTTATTGGTCTTTAACCTATGTTTCAAAGTAAGGCGAGGGGAAAAGTTTCGTTCGCGAAACGCCGTTACTTGAAACGGTCGTTTCTCCTAAATCGTGCATCGGAATCGAACGAACTACATATCAAAACGAAGCTCGTAATATGAACTATCTAAACATGGCAATGGTCAAAATCTAGCAGGGGGTTCTCGGGTCCTAATGTTATGCACAAAAACAGTCTAAAGAAAATCGGACGTTACGACGGCTATGTTTACGCGATTTCCCAAATTTTAAACCATTCAATACCAACCACAAATCAACCCCAAATCAATCATACAACCAATATCCCTCCAAACCACATCATAACAGCCCCAACAAATCCACATTAACCATTTATACTTATTCCTCACATGAACTAAAAGCTTTACTTAGGTTCTTTAACTAATTACCAAGATTTACAACTCCAACAATGCAACAAAACCAACTAATCTCTACAAACTCAACCAAACTTCAACCAATCAAGCATCATGCTTCACATATGCTATATCAAACACATTCAATCCTAATTACTCAAAACTAAAGCTAGGGTTTGTAGTTTATACCTTCCTTGGAGAGTGGAGAATCAAGAGAATGGCTTGGAATCACCTTTAAAGCCCTTATCCAAGCTTAATCTAAACAAAACTTCAAGAACACAAATTTTAGTTCTTGAAAACACTATTCACCATCTTCTTTCATGATTTATAGAAAAAGATTGGCTTGGAATTAGAAGCTTAAACTTATAGGAAGTATGTAACTATCCATGGGGAAGCTTAGATAATTACCTTGCTAAATAGTAAGTGGAGGAGCTTGGACTTCCCATTTCTTAAGAAAGAAGCCGAGAGCTTCATGAAGAAATGGAGGATTTGGTGTTTTGTGATTTGTTTTGCTTGGTTGCTAGGTTTTTGTTTTGTTTGATTTAGTCAATTACCTTGTTGCCCTTGAATTTGTGTGGTTCTCATTCAACCACACCTCCTTCCTTCCCATGTCATGCCTACATCACTTTGTGATGTCATCACCCCTCCTTTGTCCTCTTTCTATTGGTTGGATGACATCATCCCCACTAATCCCTTTGATTAGCTTTTAATTGTTTGCCTAATGACCGCTGATCTGTTATACGGTTCGCTTAACTTTCGTTCTCGTTTATCGTTTGAGGGATCATACCCGGGATCTTATTACTTAGGTTCCCTTAACCTTTCTTAATATATTATATTCCTTCTATGATCCTTTCTTATAATCCTTTAATTTAAATCCTCTTTATCCTGTTACCTTTTTCTCAATTCTCTCCGTATCTTGTGGATTTCCGGGAAAAACCAAAGTGTTCGGAATTGGATTCTGACGATCTTTACATACACTTATATACTTCATAGAGTACTAATAATATCCCATAAGATCAATAACAGAACCCCTACATAGCGTGGCATGAAAAGTTTTCTCATTCAGCAAAAACACTATTCATAAGGGTTTCAAAATTTCTCAAAAATTGGGGTTATTACACTAAAGGAGCATCCTTGGAAACAATGTAATTCTTCAATTCTATCTCAGTACATACACTTTTACAACACTTTTGAATTTCTACTTGATTTTAGTTGATGTATTTGTTAAGTGTTTTGTTATCATCAAGTTAAACCCGAATTTATGCCTACAATTCTAGTAGACATAAATAGGGGAGATTGTTAGGAATATGTGTGTTAGTTTGATGATAAGTTAAACAAAACACTTAAGTAGAAATCTAGTATTTGTAGCCTCAACGGATAAGACCATTCTGGCTATCCGTTGATGGAGTAACTTTACTTAGAAATAAGTTTAGTATTGTAGCACATTTCAGTTTCTGTATTTAAGTTATAATTCTTAGATGATTGTGGGAAATTATAAGTCATGTTGACTACTAGTGGATATGCAAATAGGAGGGTTAATTGTAAATATTTCATGCCTTGTAATTTTGTATAAGTGAAGTAGTATCAAATGATGAATTAAAGGCCTTCAACGGATGAGAAACAAAGCTTCAACGGATGTCTCTAAAGCTTCAACGGATAACATCCATCAACGGATGAGTGCATCAACGGATAAAGCCTCAACTGCTAATGCATCAACGGATAAAGCCATCAACGGATGAAAGCTTCAACGGATGCTCAGTTCAATAGCAGTTGACAGTGACAATTCATAAGCTGACAGAGGCACAGGGGTTGACAGAGACAATTGGAATATGGTAGCCTCTTGGAAGAATCAAGAAAATGCAGCATTTCTATTCTGGTGCAAACAAGGAAGTATTCAAAAATTCACAGATTATCCTAGATTGCATTGGATAGAGAAATGAAGAAGAAACATGTGAAGAATCTTTTTAATTGTATTTGTACTTTTATCTTCACTTGTAAACTTGGTGATATATAAACCAAGTTGCAGCTAGTAATTAGATGGTAAATTTTCCAGAGCTGTTTAGAAAAACATAGAGAGAAAATCATCTAGTTTGTACTAGGATGCAATTGTGATCAATTTTTTTGAATCACAGATTTTCTGAAATACACATCTCTGGTGGAACAACAAATCCACCAGAAAAGTTTTTAAAGCCTTTGTGTTCTTTACATTTGTGTTTTGAATGTATATCTGTCTGCACCTGCCCAAAGCAATTCACACACAACTGTTCATCAAAACACTTAGCCTTTGAAACTGCTCAAAACGTGAAAAAGTTTTGAGATTTACATTCAACCCCCCTTCTGCAAATCTCATTGTTAGTTCCTTGGGAATAACAAATATTAATAATTTTTTGTTTATTAAATAAAAATATTCAAAAATATAATATATAACACTTGTTCATTGATAAATAAATTTAGTAAAATAATGATTAAAATGCTGAATAATTTAAAATATATATGAAAATCACAAAAATATTACACCCTTCGTCCCTTTCAATTCTTTACATTTGAGAGAGATGGTACGACACACATTTTAAGGCTCATGTATAATATAGTTTCATAAATTATTTTAAAAAAAAAATTCTGCTGAATAAAGATTAAATGTTTATATTTTTATAAAAATAAAAGAAAAATTTAAAAATAAGTTATGAAGATATAATTCATATGCATCGTAAAATGCGTGCCAGATAATAAAAAAAGTGTAAAGAAATGAGAGAGACAAATGGAGTATAAAAGATGCTGAAGAAGAAACCAAAAGGTATCCCCTTGCTTATATATTCTTTATGTGGAAGGATTAAGTTCAATGTTAAGAAGAAATGAAGAATCGGGAGTGATTCATGGATATAAAATTGCTCGAGGAGCCCCTCCTATATCCCATTTGTTGTTTGTAGATAACTACTACCTATTCTTTAAGACGACATGTCCTGAAGCAACAACTATTAAGAACATCTTATTAAGGTATTAGCTAATTTCAGACCAAGCTGTTAACTTCAATGAGTCGAGTATCATGTTCAGTTCCAACACTCCGTGAAGGATGATTTTTGGAGTTTTAGAGGTAAATGAAGTCCAGAAACCTAGAAAATACTTGGGATTTCCAATGCAATGGGCAGAAAGAAAATTGTTGCTTTTAAGAATCTAAGTGATCGTGTAGAGGAAAGACTACATGGGTGATCAAATAAGTTATTGTCTAAGGGAGGTAAAATAATTTTGTTAAAAATTGTGGCACGGTCAATTACTAATTTCTGATGAATCTATTCCTAGTGCCAAATGAGACTTGTGAGGAAATTTAAAGGAAAATGAATGGCTTTTGGTAGGGAAACGGAGGTAGTGTAAAATGAATTAGATGAATGGTGTGTGAGAGAATGTGTAATACAAAAGAAGATGGTGGATTGGGGTTTAAGGAGTTATATAAATTTAATTTGGCAATGCTCGCTAAACAGGGGTGAGAGTATCAAATAATGATAATTACCTTGTTTCTAGCCTTAGAAGGAAAAGGTTGACATATTTATGTTAAGAGTGAAGTCTTCTGCTCTGAACTTGTTAACAGAATGGAGACCAGTGAATCGGGATGATTAACATGATAAAGGGGTGTTAATTGTGATACCTCAGAACTGGAGTAAACCACCACAGAACTGGGTGAAGATTAACCTTGATGCAACAATTTTTCAAGAGATCAAATGCAATGGATTGGGAAGTGTAATTAGAGATGAACATAACACATTTTTAGGGGCCAGAAGTAGGAGAATAGATACTATACTGCAACTAAAAGAGGCAAAATCCATGATCCTCAAAGAAGCACTTGCTTGGACCAAAGAGAAAGGCATTTATCGATGTATTTTTGAAACATACTATAATTGCCGTACTTCCGGACTATTATTTCTAAATCAAAACTAATAAAAAATACAATTATTAATCCAAATTCTACTATAAGGGTGACCATTGCAAAAGAGCAACTAAAAGAGGAAGTTCAAAAGTCAATCTACTTTAATCCTAAGTCCTCGAACTCCAATGATTTTCAACTCGAATCTTAGGAGAAACCTGAAAAATTAAAAGAATGAGCTGCGAAGCCTAGCAAGTAACTACCGTCCAATGGCTCAAAATAATTTTTTTATATCTTTTTTGAAATCACAATTTAGACAAATAACACATAATATCTATCACATCGGATTGCACAAATATTCGATAACAAAGATCACACAATATATTTTCTATGACAAGGATCAAAATGAAACACACAACATATTCTATAATTCACATAATCAAAATAAATAATCAATCAATAAATCTTAATAAAAAATTCTAATCTTTAGTCCCACAGTCCTAAATCATACCTTATGCCACACTTTGCCAGTGACCGACATCTTATACTTTATGCCACGCTTCCCAAGTTACCGGGTTCTAATTCTTATTCGATGGGGGGCTAGTTTATGTCCCTCTTCAAGTGAAACCGAAGCTTGACAATGTATCGATGTGTTCTGGAATGTGCGCAAACTAGTTATAAGTTCTATGTATCATACTACCCAGTGATCAGGTTCTAATTCTTATACATGTCTAAGACTTGGGAATTCCTAAAAAAATGTTATCTAAATAATCACACATAATATGGCATGTTACACAATAAATACGGAACAACAGTTACAACATATTCAGAACATCTAATCAAAGAAACGTCATAGAATAATACGAAGCAACGGATAGTCACTTACAACATGTAAACAAATACGTAATATAGAGCAACGAGTAGTTACTTACATAACACGTAAGCAAATAAGTAATACGGAGCAACGAAAATTTACTTGCCTCAATCATGCAAACAATCCTTAGCAACCCGTCAAAAATAAGACATCTAAAATCTCGATCTTCTCCATGATTCCAATTCTGATCAAATCTGTTATTGCTCTTTTTGACCCTCTAAACGACGCTTTCTTGAAAAACACAAAAAACGAAAGTTGTAGATAACAAAAAGAGCTTTCTAAAAAATTTAGATACAACAAATTCTGACTTAAGATAAATTTTCTACGAATTTTATAAGACTGCTGATTTTTGTTGAGAAGAGCCCAATGAATTTTATGAATAAAAAAAGGAAGATGGATAAGATGTATTTATAACGATACAAAACTCTATATCTTAACCCACAAGTTATCCATATTAGAATCTGATCCAAATTTAGGCCCATAAATCTAATTCAATTTTAAATCCTAGTCTTTATCTAATTTTAATCCTTTTAATCCTTTTATTCAATTATTCAATTATTAATCTAACTTTAAAAATTACGGGATATTACACATACTCTATGCAACTTGTCAAGGCATGTCACGGAGAGCATAAGAGATCATTTTTTTATACTATCATTAGAGATTTTATTGATTATTTCAAGCACTTTAATTAGGTGCAAGTTGAATTTGTTAAGAAATCTGTTAATGGTGCCATTCATTTGTTAGATAGAGCAACACATTCTACGTCAGATGTTAAGGGCTGGGTTAATGTTGCTCTTGATTTTATCTTGGAAGCTTTGATTTTGGACTCGGTTTGATTAATGGAAGTGTTAGATATATTTGATAATGTCATGGCTACTATGATTTATGTTTAGTTTTCAGATCTTACTTAAACAGGATAAATCAGTACTTATTGGAAGTCAGGACTTAAGGATATCAGTACTTATATTATCAGGAGATAATCATCAGAAGATGGATATCAGAACTTAAGTGCTGGAGTATGTTCAGATAAGGATAGTAGCTGATTAAAGGAAAGAAGATCGAGATAAACATAAGAAGAGATATGCATGAAGAAGGAGTTCCGTGAAGAATGGAATACTTGGAAGAAAAGATATCTGATTGATATATTTTAGGAAGCAGAATTATATTCCATATCAATTAGCGATTATCTTGTAACTGTGTAGTATATAAACACAGACATAGGGTTTACACTAGAAGTGTTATCATATTCGAAGAGATTATTCATTGTAACCCTAACAGCTCTCGTGATATTTATTCATCACTGAGAGGTAACAGTTCCATACTGTAACAGAGTTTATTGTTTCAATAAAGTTTGTTTTCTGTTACTTGAAATATTAAAAGTTCGATTTGATTGTATTTTACACTGTATTCACCCCCTCTATAGTGTGTGTGACCTAACAAGTGGTATCAGAGCCTATCTATTAACACACATACAGTTAAAGATCCAAACACAATCATGTCTGACACAGAAACTCCAACTAAGCCTACCAAAACTGAAGAACCTCCAAAGACACAAATTCAAAGTCGGTATGAAACCATCAGAGTTCCCATACTGAGACCATCTGAATATGCCATATGGAAGGTGAGGATGACCATGTTTCTGGAAGCTACAGATCCAGAATATCTTGATAGAATCAAGGAAGGGCCTCACAAACCAACCAAGCTCGCAGTTGCAGTTGCAGGTGAAGCAGCAAAGACCGTACCAAAGGAGAAGAGTGATTATACTGCTGAAGATATCGCATCAATTGCTAAGGATGCTAAGGTACGACACTTACTGCACAGTGCCATTGATAATGTAATGTCAACCAGGGTAATTAACTGCAAGACTGCTAAGAAGATATGGGATGCTCTGGAAACAAGGTGTCAGGGAACTGATACAATTAAGAAGAACAAGAAGACAATACTCACTCAAGAGTATGAACACTTTGACTCAAAGGCTAATGAGTCATTGACTGATTTATATGATAGATTTGTCAAACTCTTGAATGATCTGTCACTGGTTAATAAGGAGTATGATCTTGAAGATTCAAACCTTAAATTCCTGTTAGCTCTTCCTGAATGTTGGGATTTGAAGGCAACAACAATAAGAGACAACTACAGTCTTGATGAAACAACTCTTGATGAAATTTATGGAATGCTCAAGACTCATGAACTTGAGATGGAACAAAGAAGCAAGAGAAAAGGAGGAAAGTCAAGGACAGTTGCTCTTAAGGCTGAAGAAGAATCCCCCAAGGCAGCTACCTCAAGAAAAGATAAGGGTAAAGCTCTTTTCACAAAGTCTGATACCGAGTCATCAAGTTCTGAAAGTGATGATGACTCAGATTCTGAAAGCTTGCCTGAGACTGATGCTGATGAGGAGATGATGAAGCTGTGTGCTCTTATGGTGAAAGGGATCACAAAGATTGCATACAGGAAGTTCAGGAAGGGAAAGAAGTTTTCCAGGAAAGGCACAAGTTCTGATAAAAAGAATTTCAGAAGATCTGAGGGCAGAGGAGGAAAGTCTGATAGAGGAGATTATACCAATGTCAAATGCCATAACTGTGGTGAGAAAGGCCACATATCTCCTGATTGCAAGAAAGTGAAGGGTGACAAAGGCAAGGCTCTGGTCACAAAGAAGAAAAGCTGGACAGACACCTCAGACTCTGAAAGTGAGGAGAACTATGCTTTGATGGCAAATGCTGATAAAGAAAGTGCTGAGAGCAGTTCAGAAGCTGCTGAAACAAAGGTACCTCAGACTACTTATGCTTTTCATACTGATGATATTAATGAGTTGAGAAGATATCTTAAAACCATGTTTGTTAGTTATAGAGATCAAACTTTAACATGTGAAAGATTAACTTCTAAAAATCTTGCTTTTAAGAAAAGAAATGATTTCTTAGAAAAAGAGTTAGTTATGTTCCATCAAACTCAGAAGGATAGAGATGATGCTTTTTATGTTAGGGATGAAGTGCTAAAAATGAATGAATCTCTAAAAACTGAGTTAGAAAAGGAAAGAGAGATAATCAGGACTTGGACTAACTCTGGCAGAACAACTCAAAATTTGCTAAGTAGTGAAAATTGGAAAGAGGGCTTAGGTTATGGAGATGATAAGAATGATAAAGGAACTGTAGAAATTAAGCATGTTGTTAAGCAAAAGCCAAAGTTAAAACCTGTTAAGTTTGTAACTATAAAGTCTGATAATGATAAATCAGAAGTTAGAGAGGGATTAACTTCTGACAAACTAAAACAGGAAAAGACAGCTGAAGTAAACATATGCTTAATGACTAAGAAGCAGCTTAAGCATAAGCTGAAAAATGTTAAGAATGCAAACAAGGTAAAATCACCTAGGAAAAATAGGAATGGAAAGGAAGGTGTGAATAAAAGCAATGATTATAAACCTGTTCCTGATGCTCCTAGGAAAACATGTCATAACTATGGAAGTTCTAACCATCTGGCCTCTTTTTGCAGGAAGAATAAGAACATAAACTCCTTACCTTCAAAATCAGGAGTTAAGAGTCAGTCTGTTAGATATAAACCACAAAATCCTTGTTTTCATTGTGGTAGTTTATGGCATTCCATTTATACTTGTAAGGAATATCATAGTTTGTACTATGATTATTATCAATTAAAACCTTCTTTGAAGAAAGTTTCCATTGTTCCTTCTAGTGTAAATTCTGATTCAAAGTCTGATAGTGTAAGTTCTGATAAGAAAAATGTTAACATAAACTCTGATGCTAAATCCGCTGCAAATGTTAACAAACTTGATAAGGCCAAAGGATCCAAGCAAGTCTGGGTCCTTAAAACTAATCATTAATGGTCTTTGTGATTGCAGGGCAACAGGAAAAATATTCTAGTTCTAGACAGTGGATGTTCAGGACATATGACTGTAAATAAAGCCCTGCTATCAGACTTTGTGGAGAAAGCTGGCCCAAGTGTTTCTTATGGAGATGGCAACATTGGAAAAATATTGGGATATGGCAATATCAATCTTGGGAATTTCATCATTAAAGAAGTAGCTCTAGTCTCAGGACTTAAACATAATATGCTGAGTATAAGTCAAATTTGTGACAGAGGTTATCATGTTGATTTCTTTGAAGAACACTGTGAAGTTGTGAGTAAATCCAAAGGCAAAGTTGTTCTAAAAGGATACAGGCGTGGTAACATTTATGAAGCTAAGCTTTCAACAAGTACTGATGGTTCTGCAATCTATCTGATGAGTAGAGCATCAATTGAAGAAAGCTAGAATTGGCACAAGAAACTCTCTCATTTAAATTTCAACAATATAAATGAACTAGTCAAGAAAGATCTTGTGAGAGGACTGCCAAAGTCAGTATTTGCTCCTGATGGCCTTTGTGATTCTTGTTAGAAGGCCAAACAAAGAAAATCTTCATTCAAGAGCAAGACTGAATCATCAATTCTTGAGCCTTATCATCTACTACATGTTGATCTGTTTGGTCCAGTGAATGTCATGTCTATTGCAAAGAAGAAATATGCGTTGGTCATAGTGGATGAGTTCACCAGATACACATGGGTGTATTTCTTGCACACAAAAAGTGAAGCTGAATCTATCTTGATTGATCATGTCAAACATATGGATAAATTGGTCAAAGATTCTGTGAAAACCATAAGGAGTGATAATGGCACTGAGTTCAAGAATTTGATAATGGAAGAGTTCTGCAAAAATCATGGAATTAAGCAGGAATTTTCTGCTCCTGGAACTCCACAGCAAAATGGAGTTGTTGAAAGGAAGAATAGAACTCTCATTGAAGCTGCACGTACAATACTTGAAGAAGCAAAGCTTCCAACCTATTTCTGGGCTGAAGCTGTGCAGACTGCTTGTTTTACTCAAAATGCAACACTCATTAACAAGCAAGGAAAAACACCATATGAGATGGTGAAGAAAAAGAAGCCAAATCTGAAGTACTTTCATGTATTTGGATGCAAGTGTTTTGTTCTCAAGACTCATCCTGAACAGCTATCTAAATTTGATCTAAAAGCTGATGAAGGAATCTTTGTTGGATATCCACTTTCCACAATAGCCTTCAGAGTCTATAATTTGAGAACAAGAGTGGTCATGGAATCTATCAATGTCTCTTTTGATGACAAGGATATTACCGGTCTTGAAGATTTTATTGATCATGATCAGCTGAGATTTGAAAATGAAGACTCAAGTACTGATACTGAAAATCCTGACAGTCTAAGTCCTGATACTGTAAACTCTGATGGATTAAACTCTGATGTTATTGAAACTGTGGTGACTACGCCAAAGGAAGATGCACCTATGCAGGGGGAGCATACTCAAGAACATACCACATCTCAAGAAGCATCAGAACATACATCTGGCTCTTCAAGTTCTGATTCGTCAAGTTCTGACAAGCCAAGTTTTGATAGTTCTGAAAATCTAAATTCTGAAGACAGCATGGATCATGGGGGAGCATTCAGTTCTAGAGAAAACCTTCCATCTGCAAGGAAGTGGACTAAATCACATACACCTGATTTGATAATTGGAAATCCTGATGCAGGTGTCAGAACTAGAACAGGTACTTCAAACGAATGTCTTTACAATTCTTTTCTCTCTCAGACTGAGCCAAAGAAAGTGGAAGAAGCTCTTCAAGATGCTGATTGGGTGCAAGCAATGTAGGAAGAGTTAAATGAATTTGAAAGAAACAAAGTCTGGACCCTAGTGCCAAGACCAAAGAATAGATCTGTTGTTGGTACAAAGTGGGTGTTCAGAAACAAAACTGACAGTAATGGCATAATTACAAGGAATAAGGCAAGGCTGGTTGCAAAAGGATATTCTCAACAAGAGGGAATTGATTATGATGAAACATTTGCACCAGTTGCTAGGTTAGAAGCCATAAGGATATTTTTGGCTTATGCTGCTCACAAAAAGTTTATTGTCTTTCAAATGGATGTGAAAAGTGCTTTTCTCAATGGAGAATTGGAGGAGGAAGTATATGTTGAACAACCTCCAGGCTTTGTAGATTCCAAACATCTAGATTATGTATACAGGCTTGATAAAGCACTTTATGGACTTAAGCAAGCTCCTAGAGCATGGTATGAGACTTTAGCTCAGTTTCTTCTGGAAAGTGGATTCAACAGAGGAACAATAGACAAAACACTGTTCTACCTCAACCATGGAAAGGACTTACTTCTGGTCCAGATTTATGTTGATGATATCATTTTTGGGTCTACAAATGACAGACTTTGCAAGAAGTTTGCCAAACTGATGCAGTCAAGGTATCAGATGAGTATGATGGGGGAACTTAGCTATTTTCTGGGCCTTCAAGTCAAGCAAAATGAAGAAGGCACTTTTATTTGTCAAACTAAGTACACCAGAAACTTGCTGAAGAAATTTGGAATGCAAGATTGTTCAAGTGCATCCACTCCCATGGCCACTGTAACAAAACTGGATAAGGATACTGGTAAACAAGTAGATATTACTGATTACAGAGGTATGATTGGCTCTCTACTCTATCTAACTGCTAGTAGACCTGATATTATGTATGCTACCTGTCTTTGTGCAAGATTTCAAGCAGATCCAAGAGAACCTCACTTAACAGCTGTGAAAAGAATATTCAAGTATTTTAAGGGAACAGCTGATCTGAGATTATGGTATCCCAAAGAATCAGAATCAGATTTTAAACTAATAGGTTACTCAGATGCAGATTTTGCATGTTGCAAAATTGACAGGAAAAGCACAAGTGGAAGCTGCCAATTTCTTGGAGGCAGATTGGTTTCTTGGTTTAGCAAGAAACAAAAGTCAATTTCCACATCAATTGCAGAAGCAGAATATATTGTTGCAGGAAGTTGTTGTGCACATATTCTTTGGATGAAGAATCAGTTACTGGATTATGGGTTAACATATTTCAAAATCCCTATTTACTGTGATAATCAAAGTGCTATTGCTATGACAGGTAATCCAGTTCAACACTCTATGACAAAGCACATCAGCATCAGGTACCACTTCATCAGGGAACATGTAGATGAAGGTACAGTGGAATTGCACTTTGTTCCAACAGATCAACAACTAGCAGATATTTCATAAAACCATTGTGTGAAGCTACTTTTACAAGATTGGTAAATGAACTTGGAATGATTTCAGGTTCTTTCTCTAAATCTGCTTAGTTTTGTTCTGTTACATCAGACTTTATGATCAATATTTACAGAATTCAATCTATTTGTGTATTCTGTGCTTAAATGAAAAATATGTTTAAGTACTGACTGTTGTCTGATCAATGTTTCTAAACTCTGATAGTGATATGTCTGTTTAGGTAATTATTCAATCCTATGAGGAAAACTGTGCTAGATGCTGACCTAGTAGTCTTCAATAAACAAGGGATCCCATGTAAGAAGTAATTATTTCTGTGGAAATCTATTGACACAAGCAAATTTTGATAATTGAGCTTAGTTGAGTTTACTTTGTCTATCTTATTACTAAGTCATAAACTAGAATAATGCTGCTCATCTGTTAAGTTCTGATGCTAGTAAACCTGTTGAATGAACTAAGTGCTGATAAACCTCACTTATCAAAAGAAAAAAATGAAACAAGGATAAAAAATCAGGTACTCCTTTGAGATCTAGAGTAAAAATGTGGAAGGGAAGACCCAAGTGCATTGCTGGTATTAAGTAATATGCATTAGAAAAGCAAATAAAATATTTTCTTGGTGACTTTTCACACTCTATGATTACTGGAGAAATACTCTGATAATAGCATAAATTCTGATAAGCAGTCGTGACTCACTTACACTGAAAAGCCACTGTAAAAAGGAATTTAAAAAGATGCACAAAATTAGCACACAATAGTTGAGGTGGACTCAAGCATGAACTCATTCACCAGTAGGTTTCAAGATAATGACAGCTCTTTAGCAAAGTTTTAGTTATGCCTTATTTCTAAGATGTACTGAAGTGAATCAGACTTTACTCTTTGTCTGATATTTAGCTTAATACACACACTAACCACTCCATATGAATGATGAAAATCACTGTGGTGATCTATGTTGTTTTAGATGAACAGTCATTGTGTCACATTGCATAAATTCTGAGGACAAGTTTTGATTGCATGTTCTGATGATTATGTTCTGAAGAATATAAATCAGAATTTGTGTGAGGATTTACTAAGATAGGCATTCATTTTTTGAGTTAAGAGATTATGTTCTGATGACTGTTAAGTTCTGATATAAGTCTAAGTTCTGATATTCACGTCTGATTCTTTACTTGACTTATTTGTGGATAAAATTTGACCTAACAGTCTCAGTTTAAACCTGAATATGTTGAAGTGGAAGATTAATAGTCACTATGGTTAGGGATAGTGGTACTCGTACTTGAACAGTCAACTTTTACTTGCTTCTTGTGCGCATTAAACCATGTTTTCTCTTTCCAATGAATGTTTTTCTTTTTCCAAGTCTGGGGAGACGAGGTAGAATTAATTCCACCTGTAAGCATTAAATTTCTTTACGTCTCCTGGCATTCTCTTGCCTATATAAGCAACCACTTCACATCAGCCTTCCTATCAAATCTCTTCTCACAAACTCACCTTCATACTTTTTATATCAAAAACACCATGGTCAGATACAATATATTTTTGAACTACGAAACTTTCAACATGGAGCTGAGCTGTGCTGATTGGCAGCAGTAATGGCACGTTACTGCCATTCCTGATGAGATATGGGACTCCGTTCCACAGGAGGTTCTCACCCACCTCCTGTTCTTCTATATGGATTATCATCGCCATCTGGAGCGATTGGAGGAGGAAAGGTTGGAAGCTCTCCGCCAGCAAGAGCGAATCATTCAACTCGCTATTCTGTTTGTCGAGAGTAGGAAGAAGAAATGATTTATTTTCTTCTTCCTATTTTTCTTCATCATCAGCCTTGCTATGCTTCTTGAGCTAGGACAAAGGCTGTTGACGTTAGGTTTAGCAGCTTAGGGAAATCTTGTACAAGTTCTGATGTAATTTAAATTTCATGAATGTATTCTCTTGATATATTAATGAAATTTGTTTTTGTTTCAAGATCTTGTCTCTGAGATATTTTGTAATGCATTGATAAATCCTGATATATATTCATATTCTGATGACCATATAAATTCTGTTTTCACTTAAGTTCTGATTTTATTTTATCAATACTTGCTCATCTGATTTATTATGGTCCTTTTCACTTGATTTTTTTTTTCAGAATATTGATGTTGCAGTGATAAATAATTAAATAAGTGGGAACGGTTTCAATTTTGAATTAAAACTGTTTCACCTTGATTAATGGAATAACTGGGTAAGTGGAACGGTTTTTCCTTGAAAAACTGCAAGTGGGTAAGTAATGATTACTGTTTTCTTGAGCCCAGTAACTATCCGTTATTACTGCATGTCTGACAGGTGTCCAACGGTTACATTTTTTTAAGGTATAAGTAAGACAGAGAGAGGATTTTTTTTAATCTTTTATTTCCTTTCACACTTTTTCTCTCTATTTGCTTTTACTCTCTTACTTCTTCTAACGTTGATTTTTCCTATAGACATTCTATGAAACACCTAACAGGCACTTACACATCTCGATTAATTTCATGGCACCAAAGGATTTAATCATTGATGGAGCTAAATTTGTTCCAAACAATTATGCTGCTATTCTTGATAATGCTGAAGCTCCATCTGAATTGCATTTTGTGCAAGATCTTCTTGCACATAGTGAAATCGGGTATGCGTTGACCCAACCTTCCGTCTTCTCAAGTCAACAAGTTCTGACACTTTGGAGGACTGGAAACTTTGATAATGGTGGTCCAAATGGTACTCCTAGTATTGTTTTCGAAGTGGGTGATTCTTCATATGCAGTCACTCCTGGTACAATACGTAAGGCTCTACATCTCCCAGAAGGATGTACTTTTTCAATTCCAGAGGAATCAGCTCTTCAGGAGTTAATGGCCAGTTTGGGATATGAACAGAGTTTGGCAAAGCTTGGGCAGTTGAAACGGGCTCATATCAGGAGGGAATGGAGCTTCTTCTTTGACTGCATCACTAAAGCTTTTGGGAACAAGTGTTCGAATTTTGATGCCATCCCCATAATGAGTCAACACATCGGACAGTTCAACCCTCATCCTCAGAACCTCCTGTGAACCCTTCATCTTCTAAGCCTAAGAGGACAAAGACTGTTCCTCAAACACCTCAAAAGAGAAGGAGGATTGCTTTGAGAGATGAATCTGATACTGAGGAACAGGTTCCTTCTTCAGAACCTGTTGTTAAAGAAGCTGAGAAAGTGACTTCTCAGAAGGATTCTGGAATTGGGGGATCTAGGCTTCTCAAGAGGCTTAGAAGAATGACTGTTCCTGAAACTCCCAAGGAATCCATATCTACAAAGAGATACAAGAAACAGAGGGCAAAAAGGCCAGTTTCAGATGATGAAGAAGCAGCAGCTAAGGAAGGGGATCAGGAATCTCTGATCTCACAAGAAAAGGAATCTGCTCCAGTCTCTACTTCTCCATCAACTCCAACTCAGGAAGCTGTTACTGAAAAGGCCACCACACCATCTATATCTCCTGTTCAAAAATCTGTATCTCCTGTTGATCCAGGCACAAGTGCTGACATTGATATTAAGACCTTGGTTGTGCCTGAAGTAATTCTCTTAGAAGCTCCAACAGCAACTAATCCTTCAACAACACCTGTTACTGATGTTGTTCAAATTCCAGAGTTGTCTACTACACCTTCTCTGCATCTAGATGCTGATGATCAGAATTTCGGTGAGCATCAGGATATGGTTGTTGATCAGAACTTAGAACCAGATCAGCAATTAGCTGATGCTGAAGCCTCCATTGCTACTCACACTGTTGTTTTATCAGAAAATACTGATTCTGTAAGTTCTGATGCTGCAAATACTGGAGATACTGGTGATGCTGCACTACAAGCAGATGCTGATGAAGCAGGTCCTTTAGAACATGCTCCTCAATAAACAGTTCTTAAATCTGAACTTGTTAAGAAGTTTGTTACAAGAGAAGCACCAATACCTTGGAGTGAAACTCCTGCAGGACAAGAGTGGACTAAGGAATGGAACTCAGTCACCTGTGCTCCTTCTGCACAGAATCTGGCTGAGCAATTGACAAAAGCTGATGAAATGTTAAATACTGATGATTTTAAAACATAACTTAGAGTCACTGTATTGAGTACTAAACATTTACAAGGTCTTCATTCAAATACTCATGTAGAGGTACATCTCTTAAGGGAAGAACTAATGAAGCAAGGACAAGTTCACAAGATTGATAAGAAAAAGTTCTTCCAACCTACCTTTGACAGGATTGCTTATATTGAGAAAACTCAAGAAACACAACAAGCTCAGATTGATGATATTCTGAAAAATCAAGCTGCTCAGCAATCTCAACTTACTGAAATCCAAGCCTCAGTGGAATTGCTTGTCTCTCCTCTACTACCTGCTGATGCCAAAAAGGGGGAGAAAGTAATTAAGTCCAAATGCAAGACTGACAAGACACTGAAAGGGAAGGATGATGAAAAGGATGATCAAGGAAACCCTGGAATGGGTAGATGTCATAGTCAAGGTAGAGGTTTCTCATCAAGAAAAGCTGAAATTACAAGTCACAGGACAAGTTCTGATGCTGGTAAAAGGATAAGTTCTGATGAACTTTTAGATCTTGATGAAGAAATGTCAAGACAGTTATTTCTTCAGGAAAATCCAGGAATGGACTTGGAGAGTTTAATGGAAGAAGAAGTTAGACTTAAATCAGAGTCACATCTAAATCTAAAGCTTCTGGTAAAAAGACACTTCCAAAACTCAAAGGCATTATGATAAAAGAAAGGACATATACTGAAGCAACATTGGCTAAATCACAACCGCAGATAGATCCAAGATCCAAGGGTAAATAAAAGGTTGGTGAACCTATCAAGGTTTATGTGCCTCCTGAGAATGAAGAAATCACTGATGAAAAGGATGATCTTGCTCTGACTTCAAAAAAATTCTTAAAATAACCTCTGACATGGCTCAAGTTGTTCAGAGTTAAGAGACAGTAAGTTCTGATATTCCAAAGAAGCAAGTAACCTCTGACATAGCTCAAGTTAACTTGATATCAGAAGATAGACCAAAGAAACTCCTACCAGGATTCATTAAAGTAAAACAGACTCAACCTTTGAAGACTGCTGCAAGTGGTTTTGAAGCAAGAGTAGTTACTGGAAAGGAAGCAAGAGATAAAACTGGATTGGGAAGTGCTGATGAAAGAAGAATACATAACACTACCAATGATCCAACTTCCTTAAGTGAACTAGGTATTGGAGCAACTCCTGAGAGATTGAATCAACTGGAATCTGTACAAATGGTTTACCATACCTACTTGAAAGAACACATCTTGTTGTACTTTATAACAGATGGTAGGCTTTATCATATAAGGCAAAATGCCATTCCATTGAAGTATTTTGAAGAACTGGAGCATGTACTATTCTTACTTCAAGTGGATGACAGATTGACAGGAAGTGCTGTAAACTATTTGAAGGATCAGATTCAGAGATAGAAAAGACTTTATTCTGTTAAGTCTGACAGCACATATGTTCCAAAGTACAGAGATCACAATGGTGATATAGTTGAAATGAAGCCCAACACTGCTAAAATTATAACTACCTTTCTAGGTTACAGGGCTGTGGAATTCAATCTTGAGTCTGATAAAGCTTATTTGATCAGACTGGATCAGGATATAAGAAAAGCAAAGATTAATGATCTCAGGGCTGTAATCTTTCAAATTGGTGAAGATAATGCAGAGCTTAAAGATGCTAAAAGGAGAATGATTGATGAACTTAGATATGCTGAGAGATGTTTGTTGAAGAACTATCTCAGAACAACTCCTGACATCAGAGAGATCAGAAAGTGAAGCCAAGTCAAGATCTATAACTGCTTAAATTCTTATATTTGTACAGATTGAAGTTTTTATCAGAAGTTAAAAATTGGTAAAGCTTTAAGGACTGTAAGTTGTAGTTATCTAGTCTAATTCTCATGCACTTGTACTTAATGTTTTTGACATCATCAAATATCTGTTAAACTTGTATATTATGCTAATTTACAAGTTGGGGGAGATTGTTAGATATATTTGATAATGTCATGGCTAATATGATTTATGTTTAGTTTTCAGATCTTACTTAAACAGGATAAATCAGTACTTACTGGAAGTCAGGACTTAAGGATATCAGTACTTATATTATCAGGAGATAATCATCAGAAGATGGATATCAGAACTTAAGTGCTGGAGTATGTTCAGATAAGGATAGTAGCTGATTAAAGGAAAGAAGATCGAGATAAACATAAGAAGAGATATGCATGAAGAAGGAGTTCCGTGAAGAATGGAATACTTGGAAGAAAAGATATCTGATTGATATATTTTAGGAAGCAGAATTATATTCCATATCAATTAGCGATTATCTTGTAACTGTATAGTATATAAACACATACATAGGGTTTACACTAGAAGTGTTATCATATTCGAAGAGATTATTCATTGTAACCCTAACAGCTCTCGTGATATTTGTTCATCACTGAGAGGTAACAGTTCCATACTGTAACAGAGTTTATTGTTTTAATAAAGTTTGTTTTCTGTTACTTGAAATATTAAAAGTTCGATTTGATTGTATTTTACACTGTATTCACCCCCTCTACAGTGTGTGTGACCTAACAGCAAGTATGTTAATTTTTTTTTAAAAACACTATGTGAGCTACTAGCACAATACACATGTAAGATTTACATCCGGGTTATTTTATCATTTATGGGGGAATGAACCCTTTGGAATGCACACACATATGTAATTCATGCATATGAGCTAAAAATAAGGCAAATAGTTGTCCTAAATGGTATATCGGTTACCCACCCATTTCGTTGTGTTAAAGTGGTTTATCATTATAAATTTTCTTGCAATAAAAAAATAAAGTTTTAATTGTTTACTCAATGTTTATATTTAGGAAGTAAAATAGTTTGCATCCAATTTTTAATTATTAATTATTATTTTATTTATATACAAGTTTTATTAATATTTAATAATTTTGAGAAATGTTCATTAATATTGTTTACATTTCTTAACTTCAATATGATAATGATGATATCAAAAAATAAATGAAATAAACTAATTTATGTATATAATTAAAACAAATATTGACGTATTGTCAGGCAAAAATCGAATTTTAATAAGGAGGAATTTAACATCTGATTAATGATATTTTAAAATTCTGGATTTGATCAAATAAATTGTTTGGTAATTTGGATTTGGATTTCATTTGAAATCCATGACATTCAAATTTTAGTATAAACATGAGAATTTGAAATGACAACTCAAATTTTGTCATTTGAAATCCCTCATTTGAAATGAAATGCAAGTTTCCAAACGCCCTCTTATATTACTCGATGCATAACAAAATAAGTCATTTTTTATTATACGTAGTTATACAATATTTTTAATTTAAATTTGAAAGATGAAGTATATGATATGTGTTCGGTTGAAAAAATCTCAGGCCAAGTATGCAGAGTTGCTAAAAAAATAGCTTTTTACTTGATTTGTATCTTCACGATAAAAGTAACTGAAATGAGAAGGTTACAATGAGGTCGTATTTACATTTGATAATATAATCTTTGACATCAAGAATAAAAAAATTCCCCGCATAGTTCTTAGTCTGTAACAGTTTATCTATCCCCACAGGTTTTTCAAATATAAGCATGACATCACTCATCACTCTGTCTTGTTCACATTTCATCAAAAATAGTATGAATACGAAAAAAATTACTATGAAATTAAGGAAAGAAATCTAAATCAAACTTTATTTTGCTTATAAATTATTAGTCACAAAATTATAAGAATGATACCTTTTCACCTTTTAAAGTAATATGTGCTTTACACAGAAAAGATACCATTGTGTTTACAAATAAAAACCATGTTTATTCCAAATATAAAATAGAAATAGAAACCATGTGTATTCCCCTATCAAGTCCAATAATAAAAATTATGAGCCAAGGTCCCTACAGTTGAAGAAGCATATCCAGATAACTCATGGACTCAAATATTGGTCCACTGTTATTAGCTAACACATTTACCTCAAAATCAGATACGCCATAATCTTCCACACTAACTGATTCAGCAGTCCCAACTTGCTTACTGTTGGTACCTCCAGAGGAAAACCCAACTATTACATTTGATTCGGCTGAAGTCGGGCTCTTGCTTTGGCACACATTATTAAACATAGTCTTCACATAGTTCTCAAACAGGGAACTGGGCTTCAGTGTGTTTTTACTTTTCTGTATAGCATTGATGCACTTCCTCTTGGTGGTGTTCCATCGATTCTTGATATCGGTCTCACTACGCCCCGGGAGCAGCTTTGAAATTTCAACCCACTTGTTGCCCATCTTTTCATGGGCCCGTATCAGCTGCATATCCTCCTCCTCAGTCCAAGCCTCTTTCTGTAATACAAATTTAAAAATATGTAATTTACTTTCATAAGAAATTAATTTGATAAAATGTAACATAATTCGTGGTGTAGAGTGTTAAACAAAAACATCATAATGCAAGACTTTTATATTATCACAATAAAAGAGATATTCAAAAAGGTGATACCCCATAAAAATCCTAGAAACTGAATAAAATATCAGTTAAATATTAAAAAATATAAGAAAATTAACTACAAAAGGTAATGGAATCTCCTATAGATACAATATAGATAAATAAAAATGTAACTGACATATTTCATCTTTAAATGGCAACTTGTTATATTTAAAGCAATAAAATCTAATATTCAGATGATATGCATATGTGTCATGATTAATTTATAAATTGTATTGTCAAAATATAAAGTGCAACCATGCGTGCTGAGTTAATAATGACATCATGGAATGAGAATCTAAAGTACACATTGGTGATTTTGTAAATACTTCAAAGACTTCATTATAATTCTCAAGTTATGTATTTTCTAAAATTTTCTATCAAAAATATCTTATTTATTTTGGGTATACAAATGGATCTTAGTATTATATTAAGAGAGAATAGTTTAACAATAATTGGTGAAGAAGAAAAATAAAACCTTGAGTCCAGGCTTGAGATGATTATTGTATCGTTCCCTTAACTGCTTCCCAAGCCTCCCGGGCATCATCCTAGCAATGTAACTCCACTTCTTATTTCCGTACTTGTGCACTAAATTCAACAACATTCTGCAAAAAAATTCAAATAATCTTTAATTCAAAAGATTTTCGCATTAATTACGAATTAATTTCATCAAATCTTTACTTACACAATAACCGAAAAATTTATTAGTAATTAAAATCGGATTTACCTGTCTTCTTCCTGGATCCAATGCCCTTTAATGCCATTCTTATATTTTCTCTCATTAATTCTCTTGGCCCTTCCATCACCCACTATCTTATCTACGTTCATGCATAAATTCGCTAAATCCGATGAACCAAATTCTTGGATGTTGACACGAGGATTGGTTGTACGAGTTTGGACATGCATTGGAGGCATGAGCTGTTGTGATGTGTTCGGATGAATAAAACCAGGATACTGCTTATACAAACTAACATCATTTGATGATGAAGTAACTGCTAATCCATTATTTTTTGAGTAATCAGCATGATTGACACCTGGTACAGAAATTGATGAAGCAAGTAGATTTGGATTTGAATAAAAATTCTGAACATACGGGTTCAAAGATGATCTTCCACTAGTAAATGCTTGATGAGCAAAGTTTGTAAAGTTGATATTCATAGGATTCTTTTGAGATGAGTTATAAGCAACTTGTTGATTTGAGAAAACATTAGTTTGACGAGGATTCACTGGATTCTTTCCATACATAAAGGGTTTTGATTCAGAAACAAAATTCTGACTTAAAAATTTTGACTGAAGCACCATTTTTTCTGGGTAGAAGCAATGGGATGTGCGAGTAGTGAAAATAATGAGAAAAGGGAGTGATAGTTATATGGCTATGTTTTCCTGAATTGAACAGACTGGTGCATCATACATATATTTATAGTGAGTTACAAATTATAGTGTATCTGGTTAGAATGATCGTGACCGTTGGTATGAAATCTAATTCATCGAAGAAGAATTAAAGTTGAGAAGTGAGAGAAATCTTAGTTGTCTTACCAAAATCAAACATCAGCTTGACATATAGAATACTTAGGTTATTATTAGTACTTTTTGTGTTGCATGACGTGTTATATGACGACTATGTGACGTGTAATAATTGCTATATACAAAAAAGATAATCAAATGTTATTTTTTTGTTTTAAATACATTTTATTTTCAGAAATAAATGAAATGTAAAAAAACTTTATGTCAATTACAATTTAAATAAATACTCCATATTTATATGTATATGATTTTTTTTATAATATTTCAATTTGCTTACTAGACGTATAATTAATAATTAATTTCTCTTTTCATTTCATTTCTCTTCTATTTTACTTTTACATTTTAAACTCATGCAAGATATATGAATAAATCTCATACATGTATTAGGGGAATCATGAACAAAATTTATTTTTCTAATACAAATGGAAAATGTATAATTTATAAAATAAGATTTCATTTATTTAAATATAATGTTAAAATGTATGAAAATAATCTTTCTTTGATTCATCAAAATATAAATAATAATATCATATTTCCCAAAGTAAAATATGATGAAGTATTTTAAAGTTTCGCATACTTTAATCTAACATCATGCGTACTTATCAATATACATGTGAATAGGGCATCTTTCCCCATTAAGTATTTGAGGCAATTAACTTTCAAATATAGGTAATTTCGTCATACATTCTTAATAAAAAAAAATTAATTACAAAAATTCAAAATATCCAAAAAACTATTACAAATAATCTAAATAGTCTCCAAAATATTATTGAGATATTATCCAATTTCTACCATGTGTGGTAGGGGCTATAATGGCCAGGTGGTCAGGCTAGGCCAGGTTAAAAGTTGAAAATACTTATTAGATATTGAGTGTAACACAGGGAGGAATGTGTTTTTCTTGATTTTTAGTCTTTTTAAAATTGATTTGGAAAGGTGGTGAACATAGCAGTTTGATTGTAGAGATACTACGCATAGCTGAATATAAAAAAAATGCACAACAAACACAGTATTTCAAAACTCACTTAATTTTTATTAAAATTAAGTATGTTGTGACGCTCTCCAAACCCGGGTCAGAAGTTTGGGGTTCATGACACACACACATTATAAACTTGTTTATGAAATAATATATGCAATGACCCTACACTATACAACCATAGATCATAACAGGTTAGAGTATAAATATAATCCACAACCTTACTTACATTACAACGTACCAAATCCCAACTTATTTTAACTTACATCTAATTAACAAACATTATTACAAACTATCAAACTCAAAACTAAAACAAAAGTCTCCTGCTAGCTTATTTCGTCTCAACCTGAAATCCTAGCTTGCACGCTGGTCTGGGGATCCTCGCTACCAGTAACTTCCTTCTTTACTAGAAAAGAACATAAACAGATTCGTAAGAGTGAGCTAACTAGATCAGCAAGTCACAGTGACAATACTGAGATTAAACAATGATCAAATGAAAAGATTTAGGGAATCAAGTTTCTTGTTAAGCAATGATTAGATTTGGATATTCACTTTTTAATTTAAAAAAACAAGGTTAAGCTGCTGATCAGTCACGCACTAACCCCGAGCAAGGCACACAACTCTGCTCTATAAACTGGATCCAAGGCACACATTGGCCTAAAATGACCACCAATATGGTCTGACCACGAATATGGTCCATATTTTAGAAAACCATCCAATTATATAATAACAATATAATAAATAATGTAATTCAATAAATAGAATCATAAACAACATTGATAAGACATTCGTCTCAAAGCATGGGGTGATTCATGAGTACCATAAGGGAATAACAAGGTATGTATGAAGAATGGCTTCAAGCCTGTAAAAAAAATCAGGTAATAGGAGAACAATGGTTTAATGGTTATACCAGAATTGATTCTTTGATGTTACAAGCTATTGTAAAAAGTATGAGTGTTTGTACATTAAGAAAATCCATATCACAGACTGGTATACGGTGTATATGTATTTGTGGAGTAGTATCATATGTATGCAGTTTAGTATCTGGGTATTCAATAATCAATGGTTCACAATGAATAAGGCTTATGGTTCAAATATAAAATGATATGATCAAGGTTTAGGGTTAACCACTACAAATCACTTGCAATATAAACAAGAACTATTTGGAATACTTAACAACAATATTACAAGGAGGCTCAGGAATACTTGCCTTATCTCGATTGAGTTCCACTTTACTTGCACACGTCTATCGATTCTTATTCACTGACCACTTGCTTCCCCTTTCTAAGCCTCTCTTCCTCTGCTATTAATACTTATTCTTATCTTATGCTAATGGTCACGTAGACGTTACAAGCTTCTATCTATGCTTCGTTTCACCCAAATCCGACGTACGGATTAAAAGTTACAACAAAAACCGTCAAATAATTTACATACAGGCATATTATACATCAGCCAGATCACACATAGCACATAGCACGTAAGGTACTCGATAAAAATAATTTTCCAAAGAAGGTCTGGGATTAAAACGGGTAACCGAATTATTAATAAATTACAAGGTTAGAATATCCGAATCTGAATTTAAAATTATTTAGTAATAATTATCGAGCATTGAACAAAATTTAGAATAATATTTTAAAGTTCGAAACTATTTTTCGGAATTTTTAAATCAAAAGAAAGAACTAAATATAATTAAATAATCAATAAAAAATAATTAATAACAAATAAATCAATTAATCAATTAATATTTAAATTAATTGACCAATTAAATAATTAATTATTAACTAAAATTAATTAATTAAATAATTCATATTTATTTTTGAATTAAAAATAATTTTTGGAATTAAAATAATGATTTTTGGAATATTTAAATATTAAAAATGAATTTATCCATTTCCTCGAATAGCAACCGGAACAATCGGTATGCCTTGATATATTCTAATCACCAGAATATATCAATAATTGTGAGTAACAATAGGAATATGAATAATAAACTCAAATGAAAAGAATAAATCAAGAATTGAAATGAAATATGAACAAGAGAATTAAAAGAGTACAATTGTAATAAGAATCTGAAGAGAATATCATTATTCTGAAAAATAGAATAGGGGAGAAACTTGCCTTCTGCGCGACTTATTGTAATTAAATCACTTTCGTCTATCACCTACTCGATCTGCCTTGTTGGCTTAGCTTCTGTTAGCAAAATAGACTGGTTAAGTCATTTTGTACTTCAATTTGCATCTTGAATCGACTTCATTTCGTTCCTATTATCTACCCATGCGCTTATGACTGACTCTTATACTACATATAAGCAAGTAAGACTCGATTAACCACATAATACACATAAGCACATAATCATTTTTATAGTTAAAATAATTTTTAGAATCAAAATCAATTCGCTGATTGCTCCGCTGATCACCTTCCGCTTCATTTCCCATTTTTTCGGAATTTTTCGGATTCGTCTCGGCACATATTTTGACTTATAATCAAGTAATTAATAAAGCCAACTAATTTCTAGAAGAAATTAGGTCTTTATATTATTTTTAATGAAAAGAATTCATTTTTCTGAGTAAAATGGCTTTCGTTTCACTCAATTCGGACTAATGGTTGAATTATTATCAATTAAACACTGATAATTCAGTTTATTATTCAATATAAATAATTATTGCAAATTTTTAAATCCTAAAATAATTTTTAAATAATTATTTAAGAAGAATCAAAGTCAAAAATAAATTTTTTATAATTTTTGGAGTTAAAATGAATAAGTTATGATTTATTGAAAATTATGTGATCAATTATTGAAATAATTAATCACTTTTTAAATATTAAATAAATAAATAACTAATAAATAATTAATAAATACTTATATATTAATTTAAAATAATTAATCCCTAATTATTAGGATTAATCACAACTTATTACAATTATTTATAACTTATCGTTATTTAATTGATTAGATCGATTATTTATAAGTAAATAATCAATACGATCAACTAATACGGTAATTGTCGAATAAATAAACTATTATCCGAATTAGAATTCAATTTAACGATCCACTACCCGTATTTCTACGAGTTATTTCTCATATACTTATCGAAACATTATTGTTATTATTACAAGTTACGATTTAAATCAATTAGTTGTATTTAATTATTTATTACGAATCATTATTACTATATTATACGAATAATTAACTAATATCCGAATAATAATAATAATAATAATAATAATAATAATAATAATAATAATCGAACTTATTGATCAATTACTCGTATAATTACGAGTTATTTGCCTTATTCTCTAATTATCGAATCCTTTCTCGTATTATTCGATAAATTTAATCGTTAATTATTAATTATTTACTTAATTATTAAATAATAAATAAATAGATAAATAGTTAAATAATTAATTAAATAACTAAATTCGAATTTATAAATTAATAAAATAATTTAAGAATTATTAATCAAGATTTTCAGAATTTAAAACTGAATAAAACTAACTTTTATTTTTAATAAAATACAATTAATTAATTAGAAATCCAGAAACAGATATCCTGGATCAGCAATTAGGTTTTTCAGATCAAAACCGGGTCGTATTTTCTAGGAAAACGGGTCCTGAAGAACAGACCCGGGTTGACCTAAGAACAACCCAGAATCCGGCGATAATACCGGTTTCCGGTGAGCCTAATCTGAGTTCGTTGGATTCGATTATGGTCGATTAATTGCTCCAACAGCTTCCCTGTATCTGCACCAACCCAACCCCTACTTCTCCTGCAATCGACGAATCCCACAGCTCCTTCTCTGGCGAAAACCACCACGAACGCCGGCGAGTTCCAACGTAACTCCGGCGACCCAAAAACGGAATCCAAATCACACAAAACCGGTGCCAATCGACTGGAAATTAACACTCTACACTATTCTAACAACAAAATCGTCTAACAATCACTTGAACTCAAAACCCGAATTCAAAACGGGTCGAACACTCAAAAACACGATTCACTAATCCGGGATTAGAAAAATTAAATAAAAATATGTATAATCATCTACACAACCTGGGCAATCGATTCATATAACTTTCATCAACCAAAACACAACGATTTGCAAATACCCAAATTAGTTCAAGAACCCTAAAAATCGAATTGAAAATCGAAGCAACAAAACACAAAATTGATGACAGAAATAGAAAGTAGAGATCAAGAGCTTTCGATTGAATACTCACATGTCTGATTTGGAGGTTGGAATCACGATCAAATCGCTGCTTGAATCTCAAGAACACCAAACCCTAATTCTGGAAATTTGGGGAATAATTGCTGAATTTCTGATTTTAATTAATTAAATTAATAATAATTAGGGTATTTATAGCTGCAAAATTAATACTCCTAAATAAAATTAAGGGGCTAATTATACATTTAATAAAAATATTTGGCCCTAATTTTCATAATTTTTGGGTATTAAAATTTACTTTATAAATATTTTATATATACAATATATATGCCAAAATTTCCCAAAAATTGTGAATATTGCAAAAATACAAAGAAATGGCATAAATAAAAGTCCTATAATTTTATAAAAATAAAAATGTGATTTTTGTGGGGTTTTTAACACCCAATGGGGCCCGGAAAAGTCATTTTTCGTAAAACGAGAAAATTTATAAAATATCTAGATGTTCAGAATAATGCAATTGTAAAAGCCGTTTGATGAAAAAAAAAGGCCCATTATTTTATTTGAAATACTGGCTTTAAAATCATTGTTTAGGTCGTAAAACGTTTGAAATGAAACCTATGAATGTGAAATAAAATATCTGAAAAATACCTTGAAAATACAGAAATGACACGACATACACATAACACATAACAATTAGGGTTTAACAGATAATCACACATAATTGACATAATAATACAAATATTTTATTATAAATATGATATAATACAACGTAAATTTCCCGGTCGTTACAACAACTATTAAGAACATCTTTTTAACTTCAATGAGTCGAGTATCATGTTCAGTTCGAACACTCCGCAGCAGAATTGAAGGTTGATTTGTGGAGTTTTAGAGGTAAATAAAGTCCAGAAACCTAGAAAATACTTGGGATTTCCAATGCAATGGGCAGAAAGAAAACTGTTGCTTTTAAGAATCTAAGTGATCGTGTAGAGGAAAGACTACATGGGTGATCAAATAAGTTATTGTCTAAGGGAGGTAAAATAATTTTGTTAAAAATTGTGGCACGGTCAATTACTAATTTCTGATGAATCTATTCCTAGTGCCAAATGAGACTTGTGAGGAGATTTAAAGGAAAATGAATAGCTTTTGGTTGGGAAACGGAGGTAGTGGAAAATGAATTAGATGAATGGCGTGTGAGAGAATGTGTAATACAAAAGAAGATGGTGGATTAGGATTTGAGGAGTTATGTAAATTTAATTTGGCAATGCTCGCTAAACAGGGGTGAAGGTTATCAAATAATGATAATTACCTTGTTTCTAGCCTTGGAAAGACAAGGTTGACATATTTGTGTTAAGAGTGAAGTCTTCTGCTCTGAACTTGTTAACAGAATGGAGACGAGTGAATCAGGATGATTATCATGATAAAGGGGTGTTAATTGTGATACCTCAGAGCTGGAGTAAACCACCACAAAACTGGGTGAAGATTAACCTTGATGCAACAATTTTTCAAGAGATCAAATGCAATGGATTGGGAAGTGTAATTAGAGATAAACATAACACATTTTTTGTTGGGTTCCGAGGCATAAAACGCAGCGGATAAACGTAAATAAAACAAAAAAAAATCTTGAAACCCAAAAACAGGATCCATGTATAATTGTGGGCAGATTATGGAGATAACGAATCATACATTTCAAGAGCTTAACTTTCACGAACCTAACGGAGATCCTAGCTATCACGCTTTGTGTCTACCTCTCGGAGAAACACCTCTATGGTATCGACACGAGCACCTCCAAGAACGTCTCACGAACTTGACTATGGAATGGATGTACTAGCCTCCTTCTTGTCAATCCGAATTGCCTCTACCTCTCTTTGCTGGTAGGGTTTTCTCCAAAAATGTACAAGCCTCTTTAACCTATCATTATGTATTTATAATGGCTGATTAAAAAGGCACATAACAGCAAAGCCCAACCCCAGTAGGTATTGGATTAAATAATAAAAACGAATTTCTATTATTTAATTAATAACTAAGTCATACTTAATTATTATGGGTAAAAACATTCCTTTTAATTCGAATTTATATTATCTCAATTAAGTCTTACTTAATTATAATAAAATTCGAATAATCATCAATTAATTTAAATCCATAATTTAAATTAACTATTCCATTAAGTGCTCTATTTGTGCGACCCTATAGGCTATTACTTAATTGACAATAATTTTATTTTCTAATAAAATTATAAATAATGAGCGGTATCTAGTAATACATCATTGTTACCCAATTAAACAATAATTAAATCGTGATTAGATAAAAACCTTTCGTGATTAATATTTTTCGTGTAATATAATCCCTTTAACCATACATATTATAGATTAAACTCGAGGCATGTATTTAGTCATGCTCTTCAACATTTAATCCGGGTTTACTTGATCCATGAGTAGATTATCAAGACAAATCATTATTTGAGCATGGTCATGCTTTTATAATCTCACTCAATCAAGAGGCCAATAATATCTCTCATATTTATAGGAGGGTTAAATCCTTTATCTATCATTCATATTTCTCATACGACTCATGATATACCCGATGTCCACTTTTATCATCACCCGATCAAAAGTAACTTTTAATGTAGTCAAAGTATATTAATCCTCGTATAGAAATATAATGATTTCAAGTCAAAGGATCGTTACACCATTATCACTGTGAGTCTTTCTTATGACTTTATTAAACATGAAGAATCTCACTGTGGGTCTGTCCAGTACCATGTACTCTAACATGTACCTCTGTATTGACTTTAGTATCCCCATACTTATAACCAATGAGATGTGGTTATCTTGTCAAACAACATACTAGTCTATCTATGTATTATTATTGTCCTATATAATAATACTCGACTAAGGACCTTTAAGAATATGATATATTATATAATCTCAAGTTCAAGTCATGTACTTAAACTATAAAATGTGTATCATGATTCTAAGGACATTTATTATGCTAACAAAATATCACAGTAATTAAGGTCATAATAAATACATTTATTGAATGATCAACTGACATAAAGATTTAAAAGAATAATGTATTGCCTCTAGGGCACCTACACTAACATTTCTAGGGGCCAGAAGCAAGAGAATAGATACTATACTGTAACCAAAAGAGGCAAAATCCATGAGCCTCAAAGAAGCACTTGCTTGGACCAAAGAGAAAGGCATTTAGCGATGTATTTTTTAAACATACTATAATAGCCGTACTTCCGGACTATTATTTCTAAATCAAAACTAATAAAAAATACAATTATTAGTCCAAATTCTATTACAAGGGTGACCATTGCAAAAGCGCAACTAAAAGAGGAAGTTCAAAAGTCAATCTACTTTAATCCTAAGTCCTCAAACTCCAATGATTTCCAACTCGAATCTTAGGCGAAACCTGGAAAATTAAAAGAATGAGCTACGAAGCCTAGCAAGTAACTACCGTCCAATGGCTCAAAATAATTTTTTATATCTTTTTTGAAATCACAATTTAGACACATAACACACAATATCTATCACATCAGATTGCACAAATATTCGATAACAACGATCACACAATATATTTTCTATGGCAAGGATCAAAATAAAACACACAACATATTCTATAATTCACATAATCAAAATAAATAATCAATCAATAAATCTTAATAACAAATTCTTATCTTTAGTCCCACAGTCCTAAATCACACCTTATGACACACTTTGCCAGTGACCGACATCTTATACTTTATGCCACGCTTCCCAAGTTACCGGGTTCTAATTCTTATTCGATGGGGGGATAGTTTACGTCCCTCTTCAAGTGCAACCGAAGCTTGACAATGTATCGATGTGTTCCAGAACGTCCGCAAACTAGTTCTAAGTTCTATGTATCACACTACCCAGTGATCAGGTTCTAATTCTTATACAGGTCTAAGACTTGGGAATTCCTAAAAAATTATTATCTAAATAATCACACATAATATGGCATGTTACACAATAAATACAAGACAACAGTTACAACATATTCAGAACATCTAATCAAAGAAACGTCATAGAATAATACGAAGCAACGGATAGTCACTTACAATACGAACACAAATAAGTAATATAGAGCAACGAGTAGTTACTTACAGAACATGTAAGCAAATAAGTAATACGGAGCAACAAAAATTTACTTGCCTCAATCATGCAAAAAATCCTTAGCAACCCGTCAAAAATAAGACATATAAAATCTCGATCTTCTCCATGATTCCAATTCTGATCAAATCTGTTATTGCTCTTTTTGACCCTCTAAATGACGCTTTCTTGAAAAACACAAAAAACGAAAGTTGTAGATAACAAAAAGAGCTTTCTAAAAAATTTAGAATCAACAAATTCAAACTTATGATAAATTTTCTACGAATTTTATAAGACTGCTGATTTTTGTTGAGAAGAGCCCAATGAATTTTATGAATAAAAAAAGGAAGATGGATAAGATGTATTTATAACGATACAAAACCCTATATCTTAACCCACAAGTTATCCATATTAGAATCTGATCCAAATTTAGGCCCATAAATCTAATTCAATTTTAAATCATAGTCTTTATCTAATTTTAATCCTTTTATTCGATTATTCAATTATTAATCTAATTTTAAAAATTACGGGATATTACACATACTCTATGCAACTTGTCAAGGCATGTCACGGAGAGCATAAGAGATCATTTTTTCATACTATCGTTAGAGATTTTATTGATTATTTCAAGCACTTTAATTAGGTGCAAGTTGAATTTGTTAAGAAATCTGTGAATGGTGTCATTCATTTGTTAGATAGAGCAACACATTATACGCCAGATGTTAAGGGCTGGGTTAATGTTGCTCTTGATATTATCTTGGAAGCTTTGATTTTGGACTCGGTTTGATTAATGCAAGTATGTTAAATTTTAAAAAAAAACTATGTGAGCTACTAGCACAATACACATGTAAGATTTACATCCGGGTTATTTTATCATTTACGGGGGAATGAACCCTTTGGAATGCACACACATATGTACTCCATGCATATGAGCTATAAATAAGGCAAATAGTTATCCTAAATGGTATATCGGTTACCCACCCATTTCGTTGTGTTAAAGTGGTTTATCATTATAAATTTTCTTGCAATGAAAAAACAAAGTTTTAATTGTTTACTCGATGTTTATATTTAGGAAGTAAAATAGTTTGCATCCAATTTTTTAATTATTAATTTTTATTTTATTTATATACAAGTTTTATTAATATCTAATAATTTTGAGAAATGTTCATTAATATTGTTTACATTTCTTAACTTCAATATGATAATGATGATATCAAAAAATAAATGAAATAAACTAATTTATGTATATAATTAAAACAAATATTGACGTATTGTGAGGCAAAAATCGAATTTTGATAAGGAGGAATTTAATATGTGATTAATGATATTTTAAAATTCTGGATTTGATCAAATAAATTGTTTGGTAATTTGGATTTGGATTTCATTTGAAATCCAGGACATTCAAATTTTAGTATAAAGATGAGAATTTGAAATGACAACTCAAATCTTGTCATTTGAAATCCCTCATTTGAAATGAAATGTAAGTTTCCAAACGCCCTCTTATATTACTCGATGCATAACAAAATAAGTCATTTTTTATTATACTTAGTTATACAATATTTTTAATTTAAATTTGAAAGATGAAGTATATGATATGTGTTCGGTTGAAAAAATCTCAGGCCAAGTATGCAGAGTTGCTAAAAAAATAGCTTTTTACTTGCTTTGTATCTTCATGATAAAAGTAACTGAAATGAGAAGGTTACAATGAGGTCGTATTTACATTTGATAATATAATCTTTGACATCAAGAATAAAAAAAATCCCCGCATAGTTCTTAGTGTGTAACAGTTTATCTATCCCCACAGGTTTTTCAAATATAAGCATGACATCACTCTGTCTTGTTCATATTTCATCAAAAATAGTATGAATACGAAAAAAATTACTAGGAAATTAAGGAAAGAAATCTAAATCAAACTTTATTTTGCTTATAAATTATTAGTCACACAATTATAAGAATGATACCTTTTCACCTTTTAAAGCAATAAGTGCTTTACACAGAAAAGATACCATTGTGTTTACAAATAAAAACCATGTTTATTCCAAATATAAAATAGAAATAGAAACCATGTGTATTCCCCTATCAAGTCCAATAATGAAAATTATGAGCCAAGGTCCCTACTGCTGAAGAAGCATATCCAGATAACTCATGGACTCAAATATTGGTCCACTGTTATTAGCTAACACATTTACCTCAAAATCATATACGCCATAATCTTCCACACTAACTGATTCAGCAGTCCCAACTTGCTTACTGTTGGTACCTCCAGAGGAAAACCCAACTATTACATTTGACTCGACTGAAGTCGGGCTCTTGCTTTGGCACAAATTGTTAAACATAGTCTTCACATAGTTCTCAAACAGGGAACTGGGCTTCGGTGTGTTTTTACTTTTCTGTATAGCATTGATGCACTTCCTCTTGGTGGCATTCCATCGATTCTTGATATCGGTCTCACTACGCCCCGGGAGCAGCTTTGAAATTTCAACCCACTTGTTGCCCATCTTTTCATGGGCCTGTATCAGCTGCATATCCTCCTCCTCAGTCCAAGCCTCTTTCTGTAATACAAATTTAAAAATATGTAATTTACTTCTATAAGAAATTAATTAATAAAATGTAACATAATTCGTGGTGTAGAGTGTTAAACAAAAACATCATAATGCAAGACTTTTATATCATCACAATAAAAGAGATATTCAAAAAGGTGATACACCATAAAAAATCCTAAAAACTTAATAAAATATCAGTTAAATATTAAAAAATATAAGAAAATTAACTACAAAAGGTAATGGAATCTCCTATAGATACAATATAGATAAATAAAAATGTAACTGAAATGTTTCATCTTTAAATGGCAACTTGTTATATTTAAAGCAATAAAATCTAATATTCAGATGACATGCATATGTGTCATGATTAATTTACAAATTGTATTGTCAAAATGTAAAGTGCAACCATGCGTGTTGAGTTAATAATGACATCATGGAATGAGAATCTAAAGTACACATTGGTGATGTTTGTAAATACTTCAAAGACTTCATTATAATTCTCAAGTTATGTATTTTCTAAAATTTTCTATCAAAAATATCTTATTTATTTTGGGTATACAAATGTTTCTTAGTATTATATTAAGAGAGAATAGTTTAACAATTATTGGTGAAGAAGAAAAACAAAACCTTGAGTCCAGGCTTGAGATGATTATTGTATCGTTCCCTTAACTGCTTCCCAAGCCTCCCGGGCATCATCCTAGCAATGTAACTCCACTTCTTATTTCCGTACTTGTGCACTAAATTCAGCAACATTCTGTAAAAAAAATTCAAATAATCTTTAATGCAAAAGATTTTTCAAATTAATTACGAATTAATTTCATCAAATCTTTACTTACACAATAACCGAAAAATTTATTAGTAATTAAAATCGGATTTACCTGTCTTCTTCCTGGATCCAATGCACTTTAATGCCATTCTTATATTTTCTCTCATTAATTCTCTTGGCCCTTCCATCACCCACTATCTTATCTACGTTCATGCATGAATTCGCTAAATCCGATGAACCAAATTCTTGGATGTTGACACGAGGATTGGTTGCACGAGTTTGGACATGCATTGGAGGCATGAGCTGTTGTGATGTGTTCGGATGAATAAAACCAGGATACTGCTTATACAAATTAACATCATCTGATGATGAAGTAACTGTTAATCCATTATTTTTTGAGTAATCAGCATGATTGACACCTGGTGCAGAAATTGATGAAGCAAGTAGATTTGGATTTGAATAAAAATTCTGAACATACGGGTTCAAAGATGATCTTCCACTAGTAAATGCTTGATGAGCAAAGTTTGTAAAGTTGATATTCATAGGATTCTTTTGAGATGAGTTATAAGCAACTTGTTGATTTGAGAAAACATTAGTTTGACGAGGATTCACTGGATTCTTTCCATACATAAAGGGTTTTGATTCAGAATCAAAATTCTGACTTAAAAATTTTGACTGAAGCACCATTTTTTCTGCGTAGAAGCAATGGGATGTGCGCGTAGTGAAAATAATGAGAAAAGGGAGTGATAGTTATATGGCTATGTTTTCCTGAATCGAACAGACTGGTGAATCATACATATATTTATAGTGAGTTACAAATTATAGTGTATCTGGTTAGAATGATCGTGACCGTTGGTATGAAGTCTAATCCATCGAAGAAGAATTAAAGTTGAGAAGTGAGAGAAATCTTAGTTGTCTTACCGAAATCAAACATCAGCTTGACATATAGAATACTTAGGTTGTTATTAGTAGTTTTTGTGTTGCATGACGTGTTATATGACGACTAGGTGACGTGTAATAATTGCTATATACAAAAAAGATAATCAAATGTTATTTTTTTGTTTTAAATACATTTTATTTTCAGAAATAAATGAAATGTAAAAAAACTTTATGTCAATTACAATTTAAATAAATACTCCATATTTATATGTATATGATTTTTTTTATAATATTTCAATTTGCTTACTAGACATATAATTAATAATTAATTTCTCTTTTTATTTCTCTTCTATTTGACTTTTACATTTTAAACTCATGCAAGATATATGAATAAATCTCATACATGTATTAGGGGAATCATGAACAAAATTTATTTTTCTAATATAAATGGAAAATGTATAACTTATAAAATAAGATTTCATTTATTTAAATATAATGTTAAAATGTATGAAAATTATCTTTCTTTGATTAATCAAAATATAAATAATAATATCATATTTCCCAAAGTAAAATATGATGAAGTAATTTAAAGGTTCGCATACTTTGATCTAGCATCATGCGTACTTATCAATATACATGTGAATAGGGCATCTTTCCCCATTAAGTATTTGAGGCAATTAACTTTCAAATATAGGTAATTTCGTCATATCTTCTTAATAAAAAAAATTAATTACAAAAATTCAAAATATCCAAAAAACTATTACAAATAATCTAAATAGTCTCCAAAATATTATTGAGATATTATCCAATTTCTACCATGTGTGGTAGGGGCTAGAATGGCCAGGTGGTCAGGCTAGGCTAGGTTAAAAGTTGAAGGTACTTATTAGATATTGAGTGTAACACAGGGGGGAATGTGTTTTTCTTGATTTTTAGTCTTCTTAAAATTGATTTGGAAAGGTGGTGAACATAGCAGTTTGATTGTAGAGATATTATGCATAGCTGAATATAAAAAAAATGCACAACAAACACAGTATTTCAAAACTCACTTAATTTTTATTAAAATTAAGTATGTTGTGACGCCCTCCAAACCCGGGTCAGAAGTTTGGGGTTCATGACACACACACACACACATTATAAACTTGTTTATGAAATAATATATGCAATGACCCTACACTACCCAACCACAGATCATAACAGGTTAGAGTATAAACATAATCCACAACCTTACTTACATTACAACGTACCAAATCCCAACTTATTTTAACTTACATCTAATTAACAAACATTATTACAAACTTTCAAACTCAAAACTAAAACAAAAGTCTCATGCTAGCTTATTTCGTCTCAACCTGAAATCCTAGCTTGCACGCTGGTCTGGGGATCCTCGCTACCCGTAACTTCCTTCTTTACTAGAAAATAACATAAACAGATTCGTAAGAATGAGCTAACTAGATTAGCAAGTCACAGTGACAATACTGAGATTAAACAATGATCAAATAAAAAGATTTAGGGAATCAAGTTTCTTGTTAAGCAATGATTAGATTTGGATATTCACTTTTTAATTTAAAAAAAAACAAGGTTAGGCTGCTGATCAGTCACACACTAACCCCGAGCAAGGCACACAGCTCTGCTCTATAAACTGGATCCAAGGCACACGCACACATTGGCCTAAAATGACCACCAATCTGGTCTGACCATGAATATGGTCCATATTTTAGAAAACCATCCAATTATATAATAACAATATAATAAACAATGTAATTCAATAAATAGAATCATAAACAACATTGATAAGACATTCGTCTCAAAGCATGGGGTGATTCATGAGTACCATAAGGGAATAACAAGGTATGTATGAAGAATGGCTTCAAGCCTGTAAAAAAAATCAGGTAATAGGAGAATAATGGTTTAATGGTTATACCAAAATTGATTCTTTGATGCTACAAGCTATTGTAGAAAGTATGAGTGTTTGTATATTAAGAAAATCCATATCACAGACTGGTATACGGTGTATATGTATTTGTGGAGTAGTATCATATGTATGCAGTTTAGTATCTGAGTATTCAACAATCAATGGTTCATAATGAATAAGGCTTATGGTTTAAATATTAAATGATATGATCAAGGTTTAGGGTTAACCACTACAAATCACTTGCAATATAAACAAGAACTATTTGGAATACTTAACAACAATATTACAAGGAGGCTCAGGAATACTTCACTTATCTCGATTGAGTTCCACTTTACTTGCACACGTCTATCGATTCTTATTCACTGACCACTTGCTTCCCCTTTTTAAGCCTCTCTTCCTCTGCTAGACATTACAAGTATCTATTAATACTTATTCTTATCTTATGCTAATTGTCACGTAGACGTTACAAGCTTCTATCTACCCTTCGTTTCACCCAAATCCGACATACGGATTAAAAGTTACGACAAAAACCATCAAATAATTTACATACAGGCATATTATACATCAGTCAGATCACACATAGCACATAGCACGTAAGGTATTCGATAAAAATAATTTTCCAAAGAAGGTCCGGGATTAATATGGGTAAGAGAATTATTAATAAATTACAAGGTTAGAATATCCGAATCTGAATTTAAAATTATTTAGTAATAATTATCGAGCATTGAACATAATTTAGAATAATATTTTAAAGTTCGAAACTATTTTTCAGAATTTTTAAATCAAAAGAAAGAATTAAATCTAATTAAATAATCAATAAAAAATTAATTAATAACAAATAAATCAATTAATTAATTAATATTTAAATTAATTGACCAATTAAAAAATTAATTACTAACAAAAATTAAATAATTAAATAATTCATATTTATTTTTGAATTAAAAATAATTTTTGGAATATTTAAATATTAAAAACGAATTTTTGAAATTAAAAGAAATAGAAATATGATTTTTAAATATTTTTAAAATAGGAATCGTAAATTTGCAAACTTTGGAAACCACAGGGACTAAAATGTTTCGTTTTTAAAACTTCAGGGACTAAAATATAATTTTATAGTATTCATTGCCGAAAAACGACGGGTTCGCCGGAGTTCTCAACTCCGGTACCCTCCGACCATTAGAAACTCTAGAAATACTCTACAAATCACAGGGAATCTAACCATGTAATCCAATCAAACAAATCATCCCGGAGTTGGCCGGAATAACTCGAAGAAAACTCGCCGAACGACGAGTTCTTCGTTGCTCCGATCAATCCAACTCCGGTATCGTCTGTACTTTAAACCACCACCAATCGATTCCTTTTTACAAGCTCTACACATTGGTATCAATCACTTTCACTAATAACCCCTAGATCAAAAATGCCTAATTTTCAATTAAAAACATTCAAACCAAATATAAACCTAATTTTAATTACAGAGAATTAAACCCACTTTTGAACATGTTATTGAACTCCAAATCATTATTATGACATACCAAAATGATCAGGATTCAATTTTCTACAACATGCAAGCATCAAATCACGTAAACAACATCAAAATAAAAAATTCATAATCTAATCATAATTAATTTGAAAATAAATAAAAATATAGAAAAATACCGGTTAGTTCTGCAGTTCTAAGAATTGTCAAACTTGATCCTGCACTCCAAGACCTTCGTTTTGGTTACTCGTACATAAAAATCCCAGTTGGCTAACACCTCTGATTCTTGGTTTGATTACTAGGAACACTATGAACTCTAGGGTTTTTCTCTGGATTTTATATAAATTTATTATTTAATTATGTTTATCTATAAAAAAAATAAAATACGATAAGGGCTATTTATGTTTACGGAATATTGGTACCCTGTTGGATCATATTATATATAAAAATAGAATACTTAATTGCTAAGTATTAATAAATTCAGTACCAGTTTTAGGATAATTATCAAAATCGGGTTTTTTGCAAATACAGTCTTGGTCTCAGCGCTTTGGTTACACGAATTATGAGAAGATAATATAATAGTTTAATCAAAATATCCCGTTTCTCGAAAATACGGGTTTTATCGGTTTACTGTAACGAAAATATTATCATAAAATTTGTATCGGGAACCGTACAGGTAAAACCGTACTCCGGATCAAAAAAAACAAAACACGGAAAATGCTCGGAATAATCAAGTTCGGTTAGAAAGGAGTTTTCCCGAGACTTCCGGGTAGTAAAAACGTTTGAAGTTGGACGATTCCCGATTATTAAAAATAATTTATATTTAATTTGAAAAATAATTTATTAAATCTATAAGTCCTTTATAAAATCATATAACAACACATAAATTAATAAAAAAATATCAAAATTATCTATACTATATTTTAAACATATAAAAATTAAAATTCTCAAATTTTATCACATATAAACATCAACACAAATACCAATTAATAGATAATTCACCAAAAATTCATATAATAATCACATAATATTCATTTATTGACGAAAATAATTACACGTTATATCCCAGATATTAAATCCTTCCCCCCTTCAAAGGATTCTGTCCTTAGAATCTCCTAAGTAAAAAAATGAGGGCACTTTTCCCGCATATCACTTTCTAACTCCCAGGTTGACTCTTCAACCCTTGGGTTTCTCCATAATACTCTTACTAAACTTATAACTTTATTCCTTAACACTTTCTCTCTCTTCTCTAGAAACTCTACTGGATTCTCAACATATGACAAATTTTCTTGAAGTTCTATCGACTCATACTCTATCATATGCCTAGAATATGGATTATACTTCTTAAGCATTGACACGTGAAAGACATTATGAATGTGCTCCATATGCGGGATAACGCCAATTCGTATGCTACTTTGCCGACACACTTCAAAATTTCAAAAGGTCCAACGTATCTAGGACTCGGCTTTCCTTTCTTTCCGAATCTGGATAATCTCGTCCATGGTGGTACCTTCAGCAACACTAGATCTCCTTCTTCAAACTCAATGTCCTTTCTAGCTTGATTTGCATATTTCATTTGACGACTCTGTACTGCAATTAGCCTTTTCTGAATAACTTCGACAACTTCTTTTTTCTATTGCACCAACTCTGGTCCAAATATCTTACGTTCTCCAACTTCATCCCAATATACTGGTGATCGATATTTGCATCCATAAAGAGCTTCGTAGGGAGGCATTCCAATACTGGCATGGTAACAGTTATTGTAACAAATTTACTAAGGGCAAATGCTCATCCCAATTTCCTTTAAAATCAATGGCACAAATACGTAACATATCTTCAATTGTCTGAATTGTTCTTTCACTTTTGTTGTCAGTCTGTGGATGATAAGCTGTAATCATATTCAACTTGGTTCCCAAACATTCTTGAAAACTTCTCCAAAATCTTGAATTGAATCGCGGATCTCGGTCAGATATAATAGACACAGGGACTCCATGACGAACTACTATATCCTTAAAATACATGTGAACTAACTTGTCCAATGAAAATCTTTCACTAATAGGCAGAAAATAAGCTTACTTGGTTAGTCTATCTACTATAACCCAAATGACATCGTGGTTCTCTATCGTCCTTGGTAATCCGACTATAAAATCCATAGCAATGTGTTCCCACTTTCATTATGGAATCTCTAACGGTTGCAATAACCCACTTGGTCTCTGATGCTCCGATTTAACTCTTTGACATGTATAACATATGTTAACCCATTCCACAATCTCTCTTTTCATATCTGGCCACCAATAATTCTCCTTTAAATCTCTATACATCTTGGTACTGAAAGGAATATGTCCTAAGTCCAATCATGTATAAGGATTTAGGAATAACTTTTATGTAATCTATTTTGATTTCATTGATATTAATAAAAGACTTGTTTTGTTTTTATTACGGGCTTTATCTATTTAAGTGTTTAAATAAGATATACCATAGTTTAGAGTAAAGCTTTTTATGGATTATGATGAGATCATAATAGTGAGACCTAAAAAGATGATAACTCTAAACTTAAATAGTTCCTGGTCATAGGATTAATAACTGGTAATTAATAATCCGCAAAGATCGGTACATACTAAGCTTGCTTCATTATGAAGGATGTCTGTTCTCATAGACATTTGTGTGGTGACACTATAGCTAGTATGTAGGTGCTTATTATAGAATAAGTTCACTGAACATGAATCGTACAGCTGAACAACTGATGGAGTTCACTCACGTGTCAGCAGTTATTCACATAGTGATAGTTGTACAAGTATCCTTAGACTTGAGGTCATCATAGTCATCTTGTGTACACTGAACTATGCTTTGGTTTAGTTCTTAGTCTCCAGGGACAATTATTAGGGCTCTTCTGGGTATAGGAATTTGTACACGAAGATAGTGTATGATCAATAAAGGATCTACCCCTTCCAGTGAAGTAAGCGAATGTTCAAGGCTGATCCACTTATGCTAGTTCAGGAATCTCTGGCCAGAGTGAATGAAATTAGAAAGGAGTTTCTAATTTGCATAGAACTATGCATAGTAAATGGTAAGCAAGTGATTGAATTAGATAGGCTTGACACGAGATCCATGCCTTGTATTTAATCAGAACATTGTAGGGTAGAAGGAGTTTATTGTACGGTAACTATTCACTGAATAGGTTCTTGGTATTCTAAGCAGTGAATTCATATTATCCGGATAGTCACGATATGCTGAGAAGTATCCCTCACGATGTAGAATAAATGTGATTAATTAATTAATCATATTTAATAAATTAGAGAATTTATATAAATAATGATAAAATAGTTTTATTATTATTTATTTCTACTACCGGCTTAATATTGAACCTACAGGGTCACACCATAAAAAGAGAATGATTTAATGGTGGAGGAATTAATTAATAATGGCTGATAATTATTTATTTATGAAATAAATAATTAATTAGCAAATTTAATAATTGATTAAATGAGATTTAATTGATTATAAATTAATTAAGAAAAGTTCTTAATATTATTAATTAAAGGATTTAATTTTTGGAAATTAAATCAAGAGAGAGAATTATTTCTAAAGTGTTTAGAAAAAGGATTAATAATTAAAAGGTGTTTTAATTATTAATAAGAATTATAAATGGGATAATAATAATATTATTTATGGGAAAATTTCAGCTGAAAATTTTGCCTATAAATACACTATTATAGACCCTAATTTTATTCTAACCCGAAAACCCAAAAAGTTTGGAAAACCCAATTCTCTCCACCTTCTTCCTCCTCCTTAACATCGTTTTCTTGGTGGATACCGGTGGAGTGCTTCACACTTGAGGAGCAACTGCTAAGGATCTCTGATCGTTGTCTCTGAATTATTTTAAAAGGTTAGATTCGATCCCTCGAATTTTTATTCACGATTTATATACTTTTATTTGGATTTTATATGTGTAAAAGTGTTTTGCCATGCCCCCGCTGCATTAAAAATCCAACAATGGTATCAGAGCATAGGTTGTATGCATATAGATCTGTGGTAAAAATTTCAGAATTTTATGTACTTGTATGAATTAATTATGATTTTTACAAGTTATATCATGGATTAATTTTGTCTGATGATAAATCGTTTCTTAGAATAAATTTGAATATTGATCTGGGTTCTACAAGTGTTGTAGATCGTCTGGGTATTTTTTTCATAATTTTATGATGTATAGATTTTTTATTATGAATTTTTGAAGTTATTGTAATTAAAATTCGTAATTAAATAAATCATATATATATATAAATTGTTTATAAGTATGTATATATATCTGTACAACATCTGTATGTTGTCTGTTGATGATGTTGGCACGGAGAAGGACTGTCAGTACGGTGACACGCAGATCGAGGAAGAAGTGACGGCTGCTGCAAAAAAAAATAATAGGGGTGTCACGCATTCTGGGAATGCGTTACACACCTGTGACGCATTCACGGAATGCGTTACACCCTTAAATGGCTTAAAAGGTGTGTAACGCATCACCGGAATGCGTTACAGGGCTTGTAACGCGTTCCTGTAATGCGTTACAGCCCGTTTGTTGATTTTAAAATTGATTTTCTAGGAGTTTCGTAACTCCGTTTTGGGCGTGCAATATACCGTTGGATTCGATTTTCTGAGACGGATCTAATGGAGTGATCAATTTTAGTTTATATAAAAGTTTTGAACTGTTTATATTCCATAAAGTGTTTTAAAGCTGTTTTTGATCGTTTGAATTGATTTTAAATGCTTTTTGTGATACATAGAGATGTATATTGCTTGTTCTAATGTGCTAGATGATGTAACATGCCTACCTTGATGTTTATTCATGTTGATATATGTGATATATGCTTAGTTTATCATGCGATGATAGATTTAGGTGAACTTAAATAAACATAAAGTGTTTGTTAGACAACCTAGTATAGTGAAATTGTTTCATAACCTTTAATAATAATATTATTAATACAATCATGAGATTCTTGTGTTTATGAAACACGTAATTGAATATGAATTTTCGATATGAGAGAAAGGATGATTCTGTCAACAACAGATTTCTATCTGTAAAAAAGGGTTATTAAGTGACGCCTCTTGACAATGCTCCACCCGATCTGGGAATCATCTGATTATTGATTATTGATTTGAAATATTTAATTTAAAAGGAAGAATCTCTTTATAATATGATTATGATTGTAACGTAATATAATCCCTCTAAAATTAAATAATATCAAGTAGTAATTGGTCAATGACACAACGGGCTTGTGTCGGTCATAGCCTTCCAACATGGTAGAAAGTAGTTCTTATTTTTGAATCATTGTCGTTTCGTGCCACAGCCGAGGGCTTTGATTTCGAAATAATAAATACTTGTCTATTACATAGAGATGTGTACATTGAATAAGAATCTAAAGGTCATTACGTGCCACAACCGTGGGCCTTTGGGGACTGATTCAATTGTACGGAATGTTGGGTTAGACTTGACTTAGAATATTGAGTTTATCGTGCCACAACCGTGACTCAATTATTCAAGAGGCTAAAGTTTGATTAGGGAATAACATTAGATGTAATTGACAAGAGTTGTCTGCCTATTGAACATTACATGGCGTTTCGTGCCACAGCCGGGGTTGTGTAATGGAATGTAGGATCCCTATTCCCACTAGCATTATGAATGCTTAATTTTTCAAGTAGGGGGTTGAATAAATTAGATAAACTAGTGGGAGCCACTTATGAATAAAGACCCGATTCATATAGTGTTTTGAAATAAAATCGAATATTTGCTAAGTGTTGTTATGTGTTTATCATTTACAGATTTACTTTGTGCGTTATGTCTTCTGCACTATCACTCAGGAGCATACTAGATGCTCACAAATTGACAGGTCCTAATTATGCTGACTGGCTTCGAAACTTGAGAATTGTTCTCAGGATTGAGAGGCTGGAATACGTGATTGACTCACCTAAGCCTACTGAACCTGCTAGTGATGCATATAATGATGAACATGTTGTGTATCGTAAGTGGATAGATGATGCAAATGTTGCTCAATGCATCATGCTAGCTTCCATGAACATTGAGCTACAGAAGCAACATGAGCATATGGATGCTCACACTATCCTCATGCATCTACAAGAGTTGTATGATGTGGCGGGGAGGACAGCTCGATATGAGATATCGAAGGAGTTGTTCGGTTGTAGGATATCTGAGGGATCATCTGTGAATGACCATGTACTTAAGATGATCAATTTGATTGAACATCTTGGACAACTTGGTTTTGCCATGGATGGGGAGCTGAGCCAAGACTTGGTCTTGCAATCGCTTCTGAGTTCGTTCTCGCAGTTTGTTGTGAACTTTCACATGAATAAGTTGGATGTCAGCCTGCCTGAACTCCACAACATGTTGAAGACTGTGGAATCGAATTTTCCCCCTAAGAAGAGTTCTGTTCTTCTAATTGGTGAAGGTTCCAATCCTAAGAAAAGGAAGAGGAACTCTTCCAAGAAGAAGAAAGTAGGTGAGAAAACGCCGGTTCCACCAAAAGCTGAAGACCCCAAGAGCAAAGTTGTTTGCTTTCACTGTAACAAGGTGGGGCACTGGAAGAGTAATTGCAAGGTTTACCTTGCAGAATTGAAGAAGAAGAAGGGTAGTGAGACTACCGCTTCTGATTCAGGTATGTTCATGATAGAAGTGAATATGTCATTAAATTAAATTTCTACTTGGGTATTAGATACCGCCTGTGGTTCTCAAATCTGCAATTTGTTGAAGGGACCAAGGAGAAGTAGGACTCTTGAGGAAGATGAGGTGATTCTACTGATGGAAATGAAGCAAGAGTTGTTGCTGAAGATGTAGAATCATTTCATTTACATAGGCCTACGGGCAAGACTATTGTTTGAAATAATTGTTATTTTGTTCCCTCGATTGTGAGGAATATTATTTCTATTCCCATGTTAGACTTGGATGGATTTTCATTTATTATTGAGAATAATGAATGTTCTATTCTTAGAGATAATATTCTTTATGGACGTGGTGCTATAAATAATGGTCTGTATATATGTGACATAATTTACTTCAGATTGAACAAACTAATAAAAGAAAAGGGATGATGAAAATCTCACTTCGTTGTGGCACTGCAGTCTCCATTTAGTAGACATGGAGAGAGGGCTGCAAATTTGCTAGGAATGGTACACACAGATGTATGTGGACCAATGTCTACGCAAGCCATGGGTGGATTTTCATACTTCATTACTTTCATGGATAATAGATCTAGATTCGGATATGTGTTTGATGAAACACAAGTCTGAAGCCTTTGAAAAGTTCAAAGAGTATAAGTATGAAGTGGAGAAACAAACCAAACATAGTATTATAATTCTTCGATTAGATCGAGGTGGTGAATACTTTAATGGAGTGTTTCTAGATTATCTCAAAGTAAATGGTATAGTCTCCCAGTGGACTCCTCCAGATTGGTATCTGAAAGGAGAAATCGAACTTTGTTAGACATAGTTCGGTCCATGATGAGCTATGTAAATCTTCCAGTATTCCTATGGGGTTATGCATTGGAAACCTCACATATTACTGAATAAGGTGCTTTCCAAATCTGTTCCTCAAACTCCGTATGAGATATGGAAAGAAAGGAAACCGAGTCTTAAACACGTTAAGATTTGGGGATGTCCAGCTTATGTCAAGTAAGTTGACCCAGATAAGTTGGAATATCAATCCGTAAAATGTAGTTTTGTGGGATATCCTAAAGAGACTTTAGGGTATTACTTTTGCACCGATCATCGGGTGTTTGTCTCCAGACATGCTACCTTCTTGGAAAAGGAGTTTATCCTTGAAGGAAACAGTGGGAGCAAAATTGAACTTGATGAAGTTCAAGAAGCACAAACTACTACGGTTCAAGTGGAAACACCTGTTCTGACTGAACAACCTTTTGTGGAACAGCCCATTCATAGATCAGGGAGAGTGTCTCGCCAACCTGAGAGGTATTATAGCCTTGTCATTGAGAATGACAATGAGTTGTCGATCATTGATGATGACGACCCTGTGACCTATAATGAGGCTATGAGTAGTGTTGACTTAGAGAAATGGTATAGTGCCATGAAATCCAGAATGGAATCTATGTATATGGTATACAAACGATAGATTATAGCAGATGGCCAGGTGGAGACCTATAAGGCCAGGTTTGTGGCAAAAGGATTCAAACAAAGGCAATGGATTGACTTTGATGAAACCTTTTACATGTAGCCCTGTTAAAATCAGTTCGGATTTTGCTTGCGATTGTTGCTTACTACGACTATGAGATCTGGCAAATAGCCAGATGGCTTTCTTTCCAAGGGAAATGAAAATATAGTGTGTAAGCTGCTGCGAACCATATGTGGTTTAAAGCAAGCTTCTCGAAAGATGGAACATTCGTTTTGATGAGACAATCAAAGAGTTTGATTTTATCAAAAAACGTAGATGAACCATGCGTCTACAAAAGGGTTAGTGGGAGCGCGGTAACATTTCTTGTATTGTATTGAATTAGAGTTGACACACATAACAACATAGCAGACCCACTCATAAAGCTACTTTATAAAAGTCACTTTGATCGTCATAAAGACAAGATGGGTATTAGATACCAGAGTGATTGGCTTTAGTATAAGTGGGAGATTGAAAGGAATATGTCCTAAGTCCAATCATGTATAAGGATTTAGGAATAACTTTTATGTAATCTGTTCTGATTTCATTGATATTAATAAAAGACTTGTTTTGTTTTTATTACGGGCTTTATCTATTTAAGTGTTTAAATAAGATATACCATAGTTTAGAGTAAAGCTTTTTATGGATTATGATGAGATCATAATAGTGAGACCTAAAAAGATGATAACTCTAAACTTAAATAGTTCCTGGTCATAGGATTACTAACTGGTAATTAATAATCCGCAAAGATCGGTACATACTATGCTTGCTTCATTATGAAGGATGTCTGTTCTCATAGACATTTGTGTGGTGACACTATAGCTAGTATGTAGGTGCTTATTATAGAATAAGTTCACTGAACATGACTCGCACAGCTGAACAACTGATGGAGTTCACTCACGTGTCAGCAGTTGTTCACATGGTGATAGTTGTACAAGTATCCTTAGACTTGAGGTCATCATAGTCATCTTGTGTACACTGAACTATGCTTTGGTTTAGTTCTTAGTCTCCAGGGACAATTATTAGGGCTCTTCTGGGTATAGGAATTTGTACACGAAGATAGTGTATGATCAATAAAGGATCTACCCCTTCCAGTGAAGGAAGCGAATGTTCAAGGCTGATCCACTTATGCTAGTTTAGGAATCTCTGGCCAGAGTGAATGAAATTAGAAAGGAGTTTCTAATTTGCATAGAACTACGCATAGTAAATGGTAAGCAAGTGATTGAATTAGATAGGCTTGACACGAGATCCATGCCTTGTATTTAATCGGAACATTGTAGGGTAGAAGGAGTTTATTGTACGGTAACTATTCACTGAATAGGTTCTTGGTATTCTAAGCAGTGAATTCATATTATCCGGATAGTCGCGATATGCTGAGAAGTATCCCTCACGATGTAGAATAAATGTGATTAATTAATTAATCATATTTAATAAATTAGAGAATTTATATAAATAATGATAAAATAGTTTTATTATTATTTATTTCTACTACCGGCTTAATATTAAACCTACAGGGTCACACCATAAAAAGAGAATGATTTAATGGTGGAGGAATTAATTAATAATGGCTGATAATTATTTATTTATGAAATAAATAATTAATTGGCAAATTTAATAATTGATTAAATGAGATTTAATTGAGTATAAATTAATTAAGAAAATTTCTTAATATTATTAATTAAAGGATTTAATTTTTGGAAATTAAATCAAGAGAGAGAATTATTTCTAAAGTGTTTAGAAAAAGGATTAATAATTAAAAGGTGTTTTAATTATTAATAAGAATAATAAATGGGATAATAATAATATTATTTATGGGAAAATTTCAGCTGAAAATTTTGCCTATAAATACACTATTATAGACCCTAATTTTATTCTAACCCGAAAACCCAAAAAGTTTGGAAAACCCAATTCTCTCCACCTTCTTCCTCCTCCTTAACATCGTTTTCTTGGTGGATACCGGTGGAGTGCTTCACACTTGAGGAGCAACTGCTAAGGATCTCTGATCGTTGTCTCCGAATTATTTTAAAAGGTTAGATTCGATCCCTCGAATTTTTATTCACGATTTATATGCTTTTATTTGGATTTTGTATGTGTAAAAGTGTTTTGCCATGCCCCCGCTGCGTTAAAAATCCAACAGGTACTTCCCGGGTGGATCGAATACTTAGGATTGTGAGTTTCCTGTAGAATTTCATTGTTCAGCTCTGTCACTGGTGGAATCCAAATTCTGGAAAAAAAACTTAGAATACCTTGATCATCTTTCTGAGTGCATAACTCTTTTTCTACCAGACGATTGATATCCTGGTCCATTATTTCCTCTTGACATTTCTTTATCTTCTCTAACAACTCTGGTTGAAAGGTCATACTATACATCTTTTCTTCATTAAGCTTGCAGATTCTGACGTCCAATTCCAACTTATAAAATTCCTTATATAATTCTTCTGGTACAGTCAACACATTCAGTCTCTCATTTCTACTTAACGCGTCTGCCACTATATTTACTTTTCCTGGGTGATAATTAATTGCACAATCATAGTCCTTGATCAACTCTAACCATCTTCGTTGTCTCATGTTAGGTTCCTTTTGCGTGAATATATACTTCAAATTCTTATAGTCCGTATAAATCTCACATCTTTCTCCACATAAATAATGTCTCCAAATCTTCAAAGAGAATACTATTGCTTCCAATTCCAAGTCATGAGTAGGATACTTCTGCTCATGAGGTTTCAGTTGTCTAAACGCACATATGTAATAACTTTATCGTGGTGCATCAGATAACAACCTAATCCCTTATAATAAGCATCACTATAAATCTTTGCTATTGAGAACAACATGCCCAACTGAAACTTTGGATCATGCATATATGTCCTCTCATTGAACACTTGAGAAGAGATTTCATCTTCATCTGTTGAGTTTGAGACCATTCTGTCCTCATCACTTGAAGCATAGTGAGTAGAACAGTCATTTCCATTATGTCAATCTTCTTCATCTTCATTGACTTCATCATTGGTATCATCATTTAATGGCCTGATTGGAACTTTGTCTTGAACCACTTCATCCACCTCAAATTTTCTTTTATCCTTTTCCTTCTCCATTGCCTTGGCATGTGCCCTTGATTCCCTCTTTCTAATTCTCTCAAACTTGTGATCACAAACCTCATCTTCAGTGCTATCCACATTGGAAGAATCTAAGTAAAAACAACAGTCAGATAACACATCCTTATCAGTTATAGGATTATATTCCTCATTAGTATCACCATCACTATACTCTACATCATCCACATCCCCTAAAGGATTGTTCAAATTGTCTTGCACATGCTCACCATCCACATACTCAATGTTTGGATCCTGAGATGGTGCATACTCTTGTGTTTGATTCCCATCAATACCAATAGCATTTACAACCTTTATTGTTATAAAATAAACATGTATAACCCTAGATGGTGGCAACAACTCACACATTTCAATCACATCTGCATCATTTCAGTTGGATGTCAAGCCCTATTCATGTCTGTTTTAGGCCAGTTATAGAAGAAGCTTACAGAATCTAACTCACCAGTCTCTTTAGCCATTGAAAAATTAACTCAATCAAACTCATTGTGTCAGCATCACATAGGTCAAAATAATCTGCAGTCCCAGTCACATATTCAGTAGGGTTTACTCTAAATTCCCTACCATGGTGATACTTTATACTAAAAAAGCCTGAATCTTCTGCATAAAATAATGGGACTTTAAAATAATGGGACTTTAAATCTAAACTTATGCACACGAAAAATAACACACACATCACTATCATATTAATACAAGATTTACTCTAAACAATTGCCTTTTACAAGACAGCATTAAACACAAAGGATCCATAATGGAGCCAGTTAATCAAATCAATATTGAAACCTTAAAATCAAACAATATAAATTTACACACATCTCTTATAACAGATATTAAACTGAAAGTAAACACATAATAATATTAAAAGTTTCTGTAACTATTTAACACCACAAGCATTAACCCTAATTAAGTCGACACACACACACACACGAAGTGAAGGCTGGAAACTACCTCCATAACGAGGACTCTTGTCAAGAAAGTGCACATTCATGTCCTATGCAGCTCTTCGAAACCAGAGCATGCCGGCAGAATTTTGATCGTCCCTGTGGCAATATTGGGCGGGAAGATGAAGGGATAATAAAGGGGAAAGAGATTTTAGAGTAATTAGTAAAGTTACGGGATGTACAAGAAGAATATGTAATTAAACTATAAAATGAAAATAAAAAGACAATCCGACCCCTTAAAAAGTTAACGGAGTTAGGGAAAATTCACGGCAGTACGCACAATTTAAGTAATTTTAAATGCAGTCTAGCATGTGCTAGATTATGAACTGCCGTATCTCCAATTGGTCTAACACATAAAAAACACGTACACAGAGTGTTTTTTACTCTTGTATTTATCTTATTGGTTATGAGAGCCTAAAGTATATGTTCGATTATATTGGTTAAAATAATAGTATAAGATTACTAATGTCACATAAAATTGATATACTAATATATATATATATATTTGAATTATAACTATAAGTATTTTTATGTTAATAACATTTTAATACCATATCACAATCTCACCTATCTAATTTCGATAAATTTTATATGAGTAAGAGCATCTTCAACAGTGTTAGCTATAATGGTTGGTTAAAATGATATAAAACAATGATAATGTAAAATTTCCTGAAGCTGTAAGGTGATGTGTTTTAATTGGGGTTGACTATAATGCTAAATTTGTGTTTACAGCTTTATTACAGTTCTTGAGAGATTCGAAAAATTTAGCCAATGTAACTAGATTGATTACAGTTTTAACTAAGAATTTCGCATGCCTGGAGTTTCAAAATTATATAAATTATGTATAATTTGTGCCACATAAAATATTTTTGCTAAAGATTCTTTAAGAGTTTTTTACAATTCATGATTTTTACAATTTATGTTTTTTATATAGATATAATAAAACTAAGAATCCTTTGTGAATAATTCAAATAACTCGTTTATCCCCTTTTATCTCTCTTTGTACATATACCATGAGATATATATGTGTATGTTTGTCTCCCTCTTCTACCTATACTATACTATTATAAACGAAACATGATTTCGTTTAATTGGTTGGTTAACACCTTCCTAAAACATGTGCTAACACCTTCCAAAATAAAATTTAAACAAATATATTTTATTAAAAATAATTAAATCATTTATGTAATATAACTACAAACTCTATTAATTATTATCTAACTTAATTTTTAATTGCACTCAACTTCTTTTTTACCTTTTGTAAGGAATCAAATACTTTTAAAATTAATTTTAGTAATTCAAATTATAATATAACAAAATAATTAATAAATCAAGAATTTTTTAAAATAAATAAATAATACCAAGTCATCCTAATATACCAGTCATATTCAAGACTCCCAATTTCTTATAAGATTTTAATAATCTAAATTTTGAATCCATCAATAATATGATATATATATGCAAAATACTACGTAAATATTTTAACTTCATTAATCTTAATAATATATAATTATTTTTTATAATTTATGTATATAAAATAATAAAATTGTAAATGTTATAATCAGCCCGTGCATCGCATGGGTTATAGGAATTTTTGAAAATAAATAAATAATACCAAGTCATTCACATGTACAAATTTTCTTATAAGATTTTAATAATCTAAATTTTGAATCCATCAATAATATTATATATATATATGTAAAATACTACGTAAATATTTTGACTTCATTAATCTTAATAATATATTATTATTATTATTATTATTATTATTTATAATTTATCTATATAAAATAATAAAATAATAAAATTTTAAATGTTATAATCAGCCTGTACATCGCATGGGTTATAAGCTAGTATATATAATCTCTATTTATGAGTTTACCACACCAAAATGAAAATTTTAGTTTGTGCTTACAATTGTGTATATATTATAACTCATACTTATGTGATTTCACAACATAGCCATAAAACAAGTTTTTACTTCCATATTAACATTTTACTCTTTTTCCAAATTTACTTCCCTTGATTACAAAATCCTAAAACTCTTTAAATATGAAAAGAAAAAATAATGAAAATTGAACCAGAGAAAAAATTGATGTCAGGAAAAATAAATTTGCATTAATTCTAAAATAAAACAGAACATTAGAGTTGTGAAAACGGGTAGGGATGACAATTTTTACCGATGCGATGGATTCCTGATCCGTACCGATCAAGTTGGATTGTACCGAACCAGAATATTTTGGGTTTGATTTTTAAAGACGAATTACATACGGGCCGGGTTTGGTTTATTCCCTTACCGAATTCGAACCTCGTATTAAAATATAAATAATATAATATTTATTAATAGTAAATTAATGTAAAGTTACTAATATTTCTTATTTACTAATATATTTTGACTCAGATTAAACCCCTCTCTTACTTTTCATCTTATCTGAGTTCTCTCTAAATCGTCAAATTACAATCCTACCTGGCTACCTCGGTGCGGCAATAAAAATTAAATTCAATATCTTATAATCTCTTCTTGGTGTTCGTATATTTATGAATGTTGCAGTTGACTGGCAGACAATAAAAACAAATGAGCTAAAATAACTTTTCAATTCATACACCAAAATTTCCTTTTAGATTATCAAAATTTGTAATGCTTTTTTTCTCAACCTCTAAATTTATTATTTTTTTTAATTTCTAAAAAAATTATTTTTTTCAATTTTTTTTAGGTTTAGGGAAAACCCGAACCCGAATTAAAGCCGACGGGTTCGGGTTTACAAATTCAGATTTTTCGATTTCAATTTCGGGTTTAGTTAAACAATATAAAATCGAGTTCGGATTTGATTTTTACTAAAATTGTTTCGACCGACTTGTTTGCCATCCCAAATAATAGGCATGCATTTAGTGTAGACAAAATAATTGCATATTTTTTTTGTTCTTATTAGACTATGCATAGTGATATATGCGTGTACAAGTTTGAATGCATAGCTGAATTTTATATTCGGAGCTTACACATATTTTAAGGCTCATGTATAATATAGTTTCATAAATTATTTTTTTTAAAAATTCTTCTGAATAAAGATTAAATGTTTATATTTTTATAAAAATAAAAGAAAAATTTAAAAAAAAGTTATGAAGATATAATTCATATGCATCGTAAAATGCATGTCAGACAATAAAAAAAGTATAAAGAAATGAGAGGGACAAATGGAGTATAAAAGATGCTGAAGAAGGAACCAAAAGGTATCCCCTTGCTTATATATTCTTTATTTATGTGGAAGGATTAAGTTCAATGTTAAGAAGAAATGAAGAATCGGGAGTGATTCATGGATATAAAATTGCTCCAGGAGCCCCTCCTACATCCCATTTGTTGTTTGTAGATAACTACTACCTATTCTTTAAGATGACATGTCCTGAAGCAACAACTATTAAGAACATCTTATTAAGGTATTAGCTAATTTCAGACCAAGCTGTTAACTTCAATGAGTCGAGTATCATGTTCAGTTCAAACACTCCGCAGCAGAATTGAAGGCTGATTTGTGGAGTTTTAGAGGTAAATGAAGTCCAGAAATCTAGAAAATACTTGGGATTTCCAATGCAATGGGCAGAAAGAAAACTGTTGCGTTTAAGAATCTAAGTGATCGTGTAGAGGAAAGACTACATGGGTGATCAAATAAGTTATTGTCTAAGGAAGGTAAAATAATTTTGTTAAAAATTGTGGCACGGTCAATTACTAATTTCTGATGAATCTATTCCTAGTGCCAAATAAGACTTGTGAGGAGATTTAAAGGAAAATGAATGTTGTGTGAGAGAATGTGTAATACAAAAGAAGATGGTGGATTGGGGTTTAAGGAGTTATGTAAATTTAATTTGGCAATGCTCGCTAAACATGGGTGAAGGTTATTAAATAATGATAATTACCTTGTTTCTAGCCTTAGAAGGACAAGGTTGACATATTTGTGTTAAGAGTGAAGTCTTCTGCTCTGAACTTGTTAACAGAATGGAGACTAGTGAATTGGGATGATTAACATGATAAAGGGGTGTTAATTGTGATACCTCAGAGCTGGAGTAAACCACCACAGAACTGGGTGAAGTTTAACCTTGATGCAACAATTTTTCAAGAGATCAAATGCAATGGATTGGGAAGTGTAATTAGAGATGAACATAACACATTTCTAGGGGCCAGAAACAGGAGAATAGATACTATACTGCAACCAAAAGAGGCAAAATCCATGAGCCTCAAAGAAGCACTTGCTTGGACCAAAGAGAAAGGCATTTAGCGTGCATTTTTGAAACATACTATAATAGTCGTACTTCCGGACTATTATTTCTAAATCAAAACTAATAAAAAATACAATTATTAATCCAAATTCTATTACAAGGGTGACCATTGCAAAAGCGCAACTAAAAGAGGAAGTCCAAAAGTCAATCTACTTTAATCCTAAGTCCTCGAACTTCAATGATTTCCTACTCGAATCTTAGGCGAAACTTGAAAAATTAAAAGAATGAGATGCGAAGCCTAGCAAGTAACTACCGTCCAATGACTCAAAATAATTTTTTATATCATTTTTGAAATCACAATTTAGACACATAACACATAATATCTATCACATCAGATTGCACAAATATTCGATACCAAAGATCACACAATATATTTTCTATGGCAAGGATAAAATGAAACACATAACATATTCTATAATTCACATAATCAAAATAAATAATCAATCAATAAATCTTAATAATAAATTCTTATCTTTAGTCCCACAGTCTTAAATCACACCTTATGCCACACATTGCCAGTGACCGACATCTTATACTTTATGCCACGCTTCCCAAGTTATCGGGTTCTAATTCTTATTTGATGGGGGGCTAATTTACGTCCCTCTTCAAGTGCAACCGAAGCTTGACAATGTATCGATGTGTTCCGGAACGTGCACAAACTAGTTCTAAGTTCTATGTATCACACTACCCAGTGATCAGGTTCTAATTCTTATACATGTCTAAGACTTGGGAATTCCTAAAAATTTGTTATCTAAATAATCACACATAATATGGCATATTACACAATAAATACGAAACAACAGTTACAACATATTCAGAACATCTAATTAAAGAAACATCATAGAATAATACGAAGCAAAGGATATTCACTTACAGCACGTAAACAAATAAGTAATATAGAGCAACGAGTAGTTACTTACAGAACACGTAAGCAAATAAGTAATACGGAGCAACGAAAATTTACTTGCCTCAATCATGCAAACAATCCTTAGCAACCCGTCAAAAATAAGACATCTAAAATCTCGATCTTCTCCATGATTCCAATTTTGATCAAATCTGTTATTGCTCTTTTTGACCGTCTAAACGACGCTTTCTTGAAAAACACGAAAAATGAAAGTTGTAGATAACAAAAAGAGCTTTCTAAAAAATTTAGAGCAACAAATTCTGACCTATGATAAATTTTCTACGAATTTTATAAGAGTGCTGATTTTTGTTGAGAAGAGCCCAATGAATTTTATGAATAAAAAAAGGAAGATTGATAAGATGTATTTATAACGATACAAAACTCTATATCTTAACCCACAAGTTATCCATATTAGAATCTGATCCAATTTTAGGCCCATAAATCTAATTCAATTTAAAATCCTAGTCTTTATCTAATTTTAATCCTTTTATTCGATTATTCAATTATTAATCTAATTTTAAAAATTACGGGATATTACACATACTATATAAAACTTGTCAAGGCATGTCACGGAGAGCATAAGATATCATTTTTTCATACTATCATTAGAGATTTTATTGATTATTTCAAGCACTTTAATTAGGTGCAAGTTGAATTTGTTAAGAAATCTGTGAATGGTGCCATTCATTTGTTAGATGGAGCAACACATTCTACGTCAGATGTTAAGGGTTGGGTTAATGTTGCTCTTGATTTTCTCTTGGAAGCTTTGATTTTGGACTCGATTTGATTAATGCAAGTATGTTAAATTTTTAAAAAAAAACTATGTGAGCTACTAGCACAATACACATGTAAGATTTACATCCGGATTATTTTATCATTTATGGGGGAATGAACCCTTTGGAATGCACACACATATGTACTCCATGCATATGAGCTATAAATAAGGCAAATACTTGTCCTAAATGGTATATCGGTTACCCACCCATGTCATTTATGGGGGAATGAACCCTTTGGAATGCATCCAATTTTTTAATTATTAATTTTTATTTTATTTATATACAAGTTTTATTAATATTTAATAATTTTGAGAAATGTTCATTAATATTGTTTACATTTCTTAACTTCAATATGATAATGATGATATCAAAAAATAAATAAAATAAACTAATTTATGTATATAATTAAAATAAATATGATAACTGACATGAGAAGGTTACAATGAGGTCGTATTTACATTTGATAATATAATCTTTGACATCAAGAATAAAAAAATTCCCCACATAGTTCTTAGTCTGTAACAGTTTATCTATCCTCACAGGTTTTTCAAATATAAGCATGACATCACTCTGTCTTGTTCACATTTCATCAAAAATAGTATGAATACGAAAAAAATGACTATGAAATTAAGGAAAGAAATCTAAATCAAACTTTATTTTACTTATAAATTATTAGTCACAAAATTATAAGAATGATACATTTTCACCTTTTAAAGCAATATGTGCTTTACACAGAAAAGATACCATTGTGTTTACAAATAAAAACCATGTTTATTCCAAATATAAAATAGAAATAGAAACCATGTGTATTCCCCTATCAAGTCCAATAATAAAAAATAATGAGCCAAGGTCCCTACTGCTGAAGAAGCATATCCAGATAACTCATGGACTCAAATATTGGTCCACTGTTATTAGCTAACACATTTACCTTAAAATCAAATACGCCATAATCTTCCACACTAACTGATTCAGCAGTCCCAACTTGCTTACTGTTGTTACCTCTAGAGAAAAACCCAACTATTACATTTGACTCGGCTGAAGTCGGGCTCTTGCTTTGACACACATTGTTAAACATATTCTTCACATAGTTCTCAAACAGGGAACTGGGCTTCGGTGTGTTTTTACTTTTCTGTATAGCATTGATGCACTTCCTCTTGGTGGCGTTCCATCGATTCTTGATATCGGTCTCGCTACGCCCCGGGAGCAGCTTTGAAATTTCAACCCACTTGTTGCCCATCTTTTCATGGGCCCGGATCAGCTGCATATCCTCCTCCTCAGTCCAAGCCTCTTTCTGTAATACAAATTTAAAAATATGTAATTTACTTTCATAAGAAATTAATTAATAAAATATAACATAATTCGTGGTGTAGAGTGTTAAACATAAACATCATAATGCAAGACTTTTATATCATCACAATAAAAGAGATATTCAAAAAGGTGATACACCATAAAAAATCTTAGAAACTGAATAAAATATCAGTTAAATATTAAAAAATATAAGAAAATTAACTACAAAAGGTAATGGAATCTCCTATAGATACAATATAGATAAATAAAAATGTAACTGACATGTTTCATCTTTAAATGGCAACTTGTTATATTTAAAGCAATAAAATCTAATATTCAGATGACATGCATATGTGTTATGATTAATTTACAAATTGTATTGTCAAAATGTAAAGTGCAACCATGTGTGCTGAGTTAATAATGACATCATGGAATGAGAATCTAAAGTACACATTGGTGATGTTTGTAAATACTTCAAAGACTTCATTATAATTCTCAAGTTATGTATTTTCTAAAATTTTCTATCAAAAATATCTTATTTATTTTGGGTAAACAAATGTTTCTTAGTATTATATTAAGAGAGAATAGTTTAACAATAATTGGTGAAGAAGAAAAACAAAACCTTGAGTCCAGGCTTGAGATGATTATTGTATCGTTCCCTTAACTGCTTCCCAAGCCTCCCGGGCATCATCCTAGCAATGTAACTCCACTTCTTATTTCCGTACTTGTGCACTAAATTCAGCAACATTCTGTAAAAAAATTCAAATAATCTTTAATGCAAAAGATTTTTCGCATTAATTACGAATTAATTTCATCAAATCTTTACTTACACAATAACCGTAAAATTTATTAGTAATTAAAATCAGATTTACCTGTCTTCTTCCTGGATCCAATGCCCTTTAATGCCATTCTTATATTTTCTCTCATTATTTCTCTTGGCCCTTCCTTCACCCACTATCTTATCTACATTCATGCATGAATTCGCTAAATCCGATGAACCAAATTCTTGGATGTTGACACGAGGATTGGTTGCACGAGTTTGGACATGCATTGGAGGCATGAGCTGTTGTGATGTGTTCGGATGAATAAAACCAGGATACTGCTTATACAAACTGACATCATTTGATGATGAAGTAACTGCTAATCCATTATTTTTTGAGTAATCAGCATGATTGACACCTGGTGCAGAAATTGATGAAGCAAGTATATTTGGATTTGAATAAAAATTCTGAATATACGGGTTCAAAGATGATCTTCCACTAGTAAATGCTTGATGAGCAAAGTTTGTAAAGTTGATATTCATAGGATTCTTTTGAGATGAGTTACAAGCAACTTGTTGATTTGAGAAAACATTAGTTTGACAAGGATTCACTGGATTATTTCCATACATAAAGGGTTTTGATTCAGAATCAAAATTCTGACTTAAAAATTTTGACTGAAGCACCATTTTTTTTGGGTAGAAGCAATGGGATGTGCGAGTAGTGAAAATAATGAGAAAAGGGAGTGATAGTTATATGGCTATGTTTTCCTGAATTGAACAGACTGGTGGATCATACATATATTTATAGTGAGTTACAAATTATAGTATATCTAGTTAGAATGATCGTGACCATTGGTATGAAGTCTAATCCATCGAAGGAGAATTAAAGTTGAGAAGTGAGGGAAATCTTAGTTGTCTTACCGAAATCAAACATCAGCTTGACATATAGAATACTTAGGTTGTTATTAGTAGTTTTTGTGTTGCATGACGTGTTATATGACGACTAGGTGACGTGTAATAATTGCTATATACAAAAAAGATAATCAAATTTTATTTTTTTGTTTTAAATACATTTTATTTTCAGAAATAAATGAAATGTAAAAAAACTTTATGTCAATTACAATTTAAATAAATACTCCATATTTATATGTATATGATTATTTTATAATATTTCAATTTGCTTACTAGACGTATAATTAATAATTAATTTCTCTTTTCATTTCTATTCTATTTTACTTTTACATTTTAAACTCATGCAAGATATATGAATAAATCTCATACATGTATTAGGGGAATCATGAACAAAATTTATTTTTCTAATCCAAATGGAAAATGTATAATTTATAAAATAAGATTTCATTAATTTAAATATAATGTTAAAATACATGAAAATAATTTTTCTTTGATTCATCAAAATATAAATAATAATATCATATTTCCCAAAGTAAAATATGATGAACTAATTTAAAGTTTCGCATACTTTGATCTAGCATCATGCGTACTTATCAATATAAATGTGAATAGGGCATCTTTCCCCATTAAGTATTTGAGGCAATTAACTTTCAAATATTGGTAATTTCGTCATCTATTCTTAATAAATCGGAAAAGCGTGTAATATCAACTCACTTTCTTTCAAAGTAAATTAAATTTAAATTTTATGTAAATGAACTAGTGATCATCTTACGTCAATCTTCAGTAATCAATTTTATAAATTGATCAATCTTTTAACCCAGCTTAGGAATTTAAGATTAAAATCAGTAGTTTTTAGAAAAAAATGTATTAAATATCCAAAAAAATAGTAACAACTTCAATATGCATTATTTTTTGAAAATTAGATTAACCAACACCCAAACTTTAGAATCTTGAAATCACATTTATAAAAAAAATTAATTACAAAAATTCAAAATATCCAAAGAACTATTACAACTAATCTAAATAGTCTCCAAAACATTATTGAGATATTATCCAATTTCTACCATGTGTGGTAGGGCCTAGAATGGCCAGGTGGTCGGGGCCAGGTTAAAAGTTGAAGGTAGTTATTAGATATTGAGTGTAACATAGGGGGGAATGTGTTTTTTCTTGATTTTTATTCTTTTTAAAATTGATTTGGAAAGGTGGTGAACAGAGCAGTTTGATTGTAGAGATACTACGCAAAACTGAATATAAAGAAAATGTACAATAAATAAAGTATTTCAAAACTCACTTAATTTTTATTAAAATTAAGTATGTTATGACACCCTCCAAACCCGGGTTAGAAGTTTGGGATTCATGACACACACACACACACATTATAAACTTGTTTATGAAATAATATATGCAATAACCCTATACTACACAACCACAGATCATAACAGGTTAAAGTATAAACATAATCCATAACCTTACTTACATTAAAACGTACCAAATCCCAACTAATTTAACTTACATCTAATTAACAAACATTATTACAAACTTTCAAACTCAAAACTAAAACAAAAGTCTCCTGCTAGCTTATTCCGTCTCAACCTGAAATCCTAGCTCGCACGCTGGTCTGGGGATCCTCGCTACCAGTAACTTCCTTCTTTATTAGAAAAGAACATAAACAGATTCGCAAGTATGAGCTAACTAGATCAGCAAGTCACAGTGACAATACTGAGATTAAACAATGATCAAATGAAAAGATTTTGGGAATCAAGTTTCTTGTTAAGTAATGATTAGATTTGGATATTCATTTTTTAATTAAAAAAAGGTTAGGCTGTTGATCAGTCACGCACTAACCCCGAGTAAGGCACACAGCTCTGCTTTATAAACTGGATCCAAGGCACACATTGGCCTAAAATGACCACCAATCTGGTCTGACCACGAATATGGTCCACATTTTAGAAAACCATCCAATTATATAATAACAATATAATAAATAATGTAATTCAAAAAATAGAATCATAAAAAAGATTGATAAGATATTCGTCTCAAAGCATGGGGTGATTCATGAGTACCATTAGGGAATAACAAGGTATGTATGAAGAATGGCTTCAAGCCTGTAAAAAAAATCAGGTAATAGGAGAACAATATTTTAATGGTTATACCAGAATTGATTCTTCGATGTTACAAGCTATTGTAGAAAGTATGAGTGTTTGTACATTAAGCAAATCCATATCACTGACTGGTATACGGTGTATATGTATTTGTGGAGTAGTATCGTATGTATGTGGTTTAGTATCTGGATATTCAACAATCAATGGTTCACAATGAATAAGGCTTATGGTTCAAATATAAAATGATATGATTATGGTTTTGGGGTTAACCACTACAAATCACTTGCAATATAAAACAAGAACTATTTAGAATACTTAACAACAATATTACAAGGAGGCTCAGGAGTACTTGCCTTATCTCGATTGAGTTCCACTTTACTTGCACACGTCTATCGATTCTTATTCACTGACCACTTGCTTCCCCTTTCTAAGCCTTTCTTCCTCTGCTATACATTACAAGTATCTATTAATACTTTGTTAGGTCACACTTTCACTGTAGAGGGGGTGAATACAGTGTTTATTACAATCAAATCAAACTTCAAGAACTTATATAACAGAAAACAAACTTTATTTAAACAATAAACTCTGTTACAATCTGGAACTGTTATCTCTCAGTGATGAACAAAATATCACGAGAGCTGCTAGGGTTATAATAAATAATATTCTCGATAATGATAACACTTATAGTGTAAACCCTATGTCTGTGTTTATATACTACACAGTTACAAGATATTCGCTAATTGATATGGAATATAATTCTGCTTCCTAAAATATATCAATCAGATATCTTCTATTCCAAGTATTCCATTCTTCACGGAATTCCTTCTTCATGCATATCTCTTCTTATGTTTATCTTGATCTTCTTAACTTTAATCAGCTACTGTCCTTATCTGATCGTCCTTCAGCACTTAAGTTCTGATATCTATCTCCTGATAACATAAGTACTGATATCCCTTAAGTTCTGACTTCCAGTATAAGTACTGATCAGTTAAGTACTGATTTGTTCTGTTCAAATAAGATCTGAAATCTAAACATAAAACATATTAGCCATGACATTATCAAATATATCTAACAATCTCCCCCAACTTGTAAATTAACAAAATATACAAGTTTAACAGATATTTGATGATGTCAAAAACATTAAGTACAAATGCATGAGAAATAGACAAGATAACTACAACTTACAGTCCTTAAAGTTTTTACCAATTCAACTTCTGATAACAACTTCAATCTGTATAAATATCAGAATTTAAACAGTTGTAGATCTTCGACTTGGCTTCATCATTTTCTGATCTCTCTGATGTCAGGAGTTGTTCTGAGATAATTCTTCAACAAACATTTCTCAGCATATCTGAGTTCATCAATCATTCTCCGTTTGACATCTTTAAGCTCTGCAGTATCTTCACCAGTTTGAAATATTGCAGCTCTGAGATCATTAATCTTTGCTTTTCTCAACTCCCGATCTAGTCTTATGACATAAGCTTTGTTAGACTCTAGATTGAATTCAAGCCCCTTAATACCAAGATATGTTCTGATCTGTGCAGTATTAGGCTTCATATCAACAATATCACCATTGTGATTTCTGTACTTTGGAACATATCTGCTGTCAGACTTAACAGAATAAAGTCTTTTCTGTCTCTGAATCTGTTCCTTTAAGTAGTTTGCAGCAGTCTCTGTTATTCTGTCATCCACTTGAAGTAAGAATAATACATGCTCCAATTCTTCAAAATACTTCAATGGAATGGCATTTTGTCTTATATGATAAACCCTACCATCTGTCATGAAATACAACATGATGTATTCTTTCAAGAAGGTATGGTAAACCATCTGTACAGATTCTAGTTGATTCAATCTCTCAGGAGTTGCTCCAATACCTGGTTCACTCAAGGAAGTTGGATCATCGGTAGTGTTGTGTACTCTTCTTTCATCAGCACTTCCCAATCCAGTTTTATCTCTAGCTTCCTTTCCAGTAACTACTCTTGCTTCAAAACCACTTGAAGTAGTCTTCAAAGATTGAGACTGTTTTGCTTTAGTGAATCCTGGTAGGAGTGTTTTAGATTTATTTTCTGATATCAAGTTAACTTGAGCACTGTCAGAGGTTACTTGCTTCTTCTGAATATCAGAACTTACAATTTCTTGACTCTGAACAACTTGAGCCATGTCAGAGGTTGTTTTAAGAACTTTTCTTGAAGTCAGAGCAAGATTATCTTTTCCATCAGTAATTTCTTCTTCCTCAGGAGGTACATAAGGCTTGATAGGTTCACCAACCTTTTCTTTACCCTTGGATCTTGGATCTATCTGTGGTTGTGATCTAGCCAAAGTTTCTTCAGTATGTATCCTTTCTTTGATCACAATGCCTTTAGGTTTTGGGAGTAACTTTTTACCAGAAGCTTCAGATTTAGATGTGACTTTCTCTGATTTAAGTCTGGCTTCTTCTTCCTTTAAACTTTCCAAGTCCATCCCTGGATTTTCTTGAAGAAATAACTGTCTTGACATTTCCTCATCAAGATCTAGAAGTTCATCAGAACTTATCCTTTTACCAGCAGCAGAACTTATTCTTTTCCCAGTATCAGAACTTGTTCTGTGACTAGCTTGTCTTGATGTAAACCTTCTACCTTGACTATGACCACCACCCATTCCAGAGTTTCCTTGGTCATCTTTTCCATCATCCTTTCCTTGCAGTGACTTGTTGGTTTTGCATTTGGACTTAATTACCTTCTCCCCCTTTTTGGCATCAGCAGGTAATAAAAGAGAGATAAGTAGTTCCACTGAGGTCTGGATTTCAGTAAGTTGCGATTGCTGAGAAGCTTGATTTGTCAGAATTTGATCAATCTGAGCTTGTTGCTTCTCTTGAGTTTTCTCAATATAAGCAACCCTGTCAATGGTAGGTTGGAAGAACTTTTTCTTATCAAGTTTCCAAACTTGTTCCTGTTTAATAAAGTTCTCCTGAATCTTGTGTAGCTCTGCATGAGTGTTGGAATGAAGACCTTGTAGATGTTTAGTACTCAATGCAGTGACTCTAAGCTGGATTTTAAAATCATCAGAATGTAACATTTCATCAGCTTTAGTCAAGTGCTCAGCAAGATGTAAAGCATTTGGAACACATGAAACTGAGTTCCATTCCTTAGTCCACTCCTGACCTGCAGGAGTTTCACTCCAAGGTACTGGTGCATCCCTGATAACAAACTCCTTTAGCAGTTCAGACTTAGGAAGAGTCAGTGGAGGAGTATGTCCTGAAGGACCTGCTTCATCAGCATCTACAGTTGTAGCAGCTTCACCAGTATCTCCAACATTTGCAGCATCAGAACTTAAAGAATCAGTATCTTCTGATAAGACAACTGTATGAGTAGCAATGGAGGCTTCAACATCCTCTAATTGCTGATCTGATACTAAGTTCTGATCAACAGCCATATCCTGATGCTCACCTAAAATCTGATCATCATCTTGATGCAGAGAAGGTGTTAGTGATAACTCAGGAGTTTGAACAGCATCAGTAACAGGTGTTGTGGAAGGATTATTTGCTGTTGGAGCTTCTAAGAAAAGTATTTCAGGCACAACCAAGTTCTGAATATCAATTTCAGCACTTGTGCCTGGATCAACAAGAGATATAGAAGGTGAATTAGCCTTGTCAGATACAGGTTCCTGAGATGGAGTTGATGGAGAAGAAGTGACTGGAGCAAATTCCTTGTCTTGTGAGATCAGAGATTCCTGATCCCCTTCCTTAGCTGCTTCCTCCTCATCATCTGAAACTGGCCTCTGTGCCCTCTGTTTCTTGTACTTCCTTGTTGATTTGGATTCCTTGGGAGTTGCAGGAACCGTCATACGTCTAAGCCTCTTGAGAAGCCTAGAACCCCCAATTGCAGAATCCTTCTGAGAAGTTGCCTTCTCAGCTTCATCTATCATAGGTTCTGAAGAGGGAATCTGATCCTCAGAATCTGATTCATCTCTCAAAGTAATCCTCCTCTTCTTCTGAGATGTTTGAGGAACAGTCTTTGTTCTCTTTGGCTTAGAGGATGTAGGCTTCACAGTAGGTGCTGAAGAAGAAGGTTGAGCAGTCTGTGAAGTGGAGAGATAGGATTTGAGATAAGTTCTGAGGGTAGGTTGAGTAGAATGAGAGGTAGGGACTGAGGTTGATGGATTTTGGTTATGGTGAGTTGGTTGAACATTTGAGTAAACAGATTTGTAAGTAGCAGGATCAGCATTTACCAGAATCTGTTTCACAGACTGAGGAATCTGTAATTGTCTCACCATTGATTTCTTTGTGTCAGCATTTATCAGGTCGTTAAATTACCTTTTTGCAACCTTAAAAGGTGGGGTTTGAGTGCTGACTAACTGGGGTTCAGCAGTACAATACGTATAAATAAGTTGACAGAATCTAGCAAAATAAACAACATCTCGATCCTCTGTCATCCTATCCCCAGTTTTGTTGCAGTGGCCATGGGAGTGGATGCACTTGAACAGTCTTGCATTCCAAATTTTTTCAGCAAGTTTCTGGTGTACTTAGATTGACAAATAAAAGTTCCTTCTTCACTCTGCTTGACTTGAAGGCCCAGAAAATAACTAAGTTCTCCCATCATACTCATCTGATATCTTGACTGCATTAGGTTGGCAAACTTTTTGCAAAGTTTGTCATTTGGAGACCCAAAAATAATATCATCAACATAAATCTGGATCAAAAGTAAGTCCTTGCCATGGTTGAGATAGAACAATGTTTTGTCAATAGTTCCTCTGTTGAATCCACTTTCCAGAAGAAACTGAGCTAAAGTCTCATACCATGCTCTAGGAGCTTGCTTAAGTCCATAAAGTGCTTTATCAAGCCTGTAGACATAATCTGGATGTTTGGAATCTACAAAGCCTGGAGGTTGTTCAACATATACTTCCTCTTCCAATTCTCCATTGAGAAAAGCACTTTTCACATCCATTTGAAAGACAGTAAACTTTTTGTGAGCAGCATAAGCCATGAATATCCTTATGGCTTCTAACCTAGCAACTGGAGCAAATGTTTCATCATAGTCAATTCCCTCCTGTTGAGAATATCCTTTTGCAACCAGCCTTGCCTTGTTCCTTACAATTATGCCATCACTGTCAGTTTTGTTTCTGAATACCCACTTTGTACCAACAACCGATCTATTCTTGGGTCTTGGCACTAAGGTCCAGACTTTGTTTCTTTCAAATTCATTCAACTCTTCCTGCATTGCTTGCACCCAATCAGCATCTTGAAGAGCTTCTTCCACTTTCTTTGGCTCAGACTGAGAGAGAAAAGAATTGTAAAGACATTCATTCGAAGTACCTGTTCTAGTTCTGACACCTGCCTCAGGATTTCCAATTATTAAATCAGGTGTATGTGATTTTGTCCACTTCCTTGCAGATGGAAGATTTTCTCTAGAACTGGATGCTCCCCCATGATTCATGCTGTCTTCGGTTTCATTTTCTGATGCTCCCCCTGAAACTATGCTCTCTGAGTTGGATCCTTCAGTATTTAGATTTTCAGTACTGTCAGTACTTGGCTTATCAGAACTTGACGAATCAGAATTTGAAGAGCCAGATGTATGTTCTGATGCTTCTTGAGATGTGATAATATCTTGAGTATGCTCCCCCTGCATTGGTGCATCTTCCTTTGACGTAGTCACCACAGTTTCAATAACATCAGAGTTTAATCCATCAGAATTTACAGTATCAGGACTTAGACTGTCAGGACTTGAGGTATCAGAATATGAATCTTCATTTTCAAATCTCAGCTTATCATGATCAATGCAATCTTCAAGTCCAGTGATCTTCTTGTCATCAAAAGAGACATTGATAGATTCCATGACCACTTTTGTTCTCAAATTATAGACTCTGAAGGCTTTTGTAGAAAGTGGATATCCTACAAAGATTCCCTCATCAGCTTTTAGATCAAACTTGGATAGCTGTTCAGGATGAGTCTTGAGAACAAAACACTTACATCCAAATACATGAAAGTATTTGAGATTTGGCTTTTTGTTCTTCACCATCTCATATGGTGTTTTTCCATGCTTGTTAATGAGTGTTGCATTTTGAGTAAAACAAGCAGTCTGCACAGCTTCAGCCCAGAAATAGGTTGGAAGCTTTGCTTCTTCAAGCATTGTTCGTGCAGCTTCAATTAGAGTTCTATTCTTCCTTTCAACAACTCCATTTTGCTGTGGAGTTCCAGGAGCAGAAAATTCCTGCTTTATTCCATGATTTTTGCAGAACTCTTCCATTATCAAATTCTTGAATTCAGTGCCATTATCACTCCTCAAAATTTTCACAGAATCTTTGATCAATTTATCCAGATGTTTGACATGATCAATCAGGATAGAGGCAGTTTCACTTTTTTCTGTGCAAGAAATACACCCATGTGTATCTGGTGAACTCATCTACTATGACCAACGCATATTTCTTCTTTGCAATAGACATGACATTCACTGGACCAAATAGATCAACATGAAGTAGATAATAAGGCTCAAGAATTGATGATTCAGTCTTGCTCTTGAACGAAGATTTTCTTTGTTTAGCCTTCTGACATGAGTCACAAAGACCATCAGGAACAAACACTGATTTTGGCAGTCCTCTCACAAGATCTTTCTTGATCAGTTCATTTATCTTGTTGAAGTTTAAATGAGAGAGTTTCTTGTGCCAATTCCAGCTTTCTTCAGTTGAGGCTCTACTCACTAAACAGATTGCAGAACCATCAGAACTTGTTGAAAGCTTAGCTTCATAAATGTTACCACGCCTGAATCCCTTCAGAACAATTTTTCCTTTAGATTTACTAACTATTTCACAATGTTCTGCAAAGAAATCAACATGATAACCTCTGTCACAGATTTGACTTATACTCAGTAAGTTGTGTTTAAGTCCTGAGACCAGAGCTACATCTTTAATAATGACATTCCCAAGATTGATATTGCCATATCCCAAAGTTTTTCCAATGTTGCCATCTCCATAAGAAACACTTGGGCCAGCTTTCTCCACAAAGTCTGATAGCAGGGCCTTATTTCCAGTCATATGTCCTGAACATCCACTGTCCAGAACTAAAATATTTTTCCTGTTGCCCTGCAATCAAAAAGACCACTAATTATTAGTTTTAAGGACCCAGACTTGCTTGGATCCTTTGGCCTTTTTAGGTTTGTTAACATTTGCAGCGGATTTAACATCAGATTTTATGTTAACAGTTTTCTTATCAGAACTTATACTAGAAGGAACAACAGAAACTTTCTTTAAAGAAGGTTTTATTTGATAATAATCATAGTACAAACTATGATATTCCTTACAAGTATAAATGGAATGCCATAAACTACCACAATGAAAACAAGGATTTTGTGGTTTGTATCTAACAGACTGACTCTTAACTCCTGACTTTGTAGATAAGGAGTTAATATTCTTATTCTTCCTGCAAAAAGAAGCCAGATGGTTAGAACTTCCACAGTTATGACATGCTTTCCTAGGAGCATCAGGAACAGATTTATAGTTATTGCTTTTATTCACACCTTCCTTTCCATTCCTGTTTTTCCTAGGTGATTTTACCTTGTTTGCATTCTTAACATCTTTCAGCTTATGCTTAAGCTGCTTCTTTGTCATTAAGCCTATGTTAACTTCAGCTGTCTTTTCCTGTTTTAGTTTGTCAGAAGCTAATTCCTTTTTAACTTCTGATTTCTCATTTTCGGATTTTTCAGTTACAAACTTAACAGGTTTTAACTTCGGCTTTTGCTTATCAACAAGCTTAATTTCTACAGTTCCTTTTTTATTTTCTCCATAGCCTAAGCCCTCTTTCCAGTTTCCACTGCTTAGCAAATTTTGAGTTGTTTTGCCAGAGTTAGTCCAAGTTCTGATAATCTCTCTCTCCTTTTCTAACTCAGTTTTTAGAGATTCATTCATTTTTAGCACTTCATCCCTAATATAAAAAGCATCATCTCTATCCTGCTGAGTTTGATGAAACATGACTAACTCTTTTTCTAAGAAATCATTTCTTTTCCTAAAAGCAAGATTTTCAGAAGTTAATCTTTCACATGTTAAAGTTTGATCTCTATAACTAACAAACATGGTTTTAAGATATCTTCTCAACTCATTAATATCATCAGTATGAAAAGCATAAGTAGTCTGAGGTACCTTTGTTTCAGCAGCTTCAGAACTGCTCTCAGAACTTGATTTATCAGCATTTGCCATCAATGCATAGTTCTTCTCACTTTCAGAGTCTGAGGTGTCTGTCCAGCTTTTCTGCTTTGTGACAAGAGCTTTGCCTTTGTCATTCTTGGTCTTCTTGCAATCAGGAGATATGTGGCCTTTCTCACCACAATTATAACATTTAACATTAGCGTAATCTCCTCTGTCAGACTTTCCTCCTCTTCCTTCAGATCTTCTGAAATTCTTCTTATCAGAACTTATGCCTTTCCTGGAAAACTTCTTTCCCTTCCTGAACTTCCTGTATGCAATCTTTGTGATTCCTTTCACCATAAGAGCACACAGCTTCATCATCTCCTCATCAGCATCAGTTTCAGGCAAACTTTCAGAATCTGAGTCATCATCACTCTCAGAACTTGATGACTCAGTATCAGATTTTATGATAAGAGCTTTACCCTTATCTTTCTTTGAGGAAGGTGGTTTGGGGGATTCCTCCTCAACCTTGAGAGCAACTGTCCTTGACTTTCCTCCTTTCCTCTTGCTTCTTTGTTCCATCTCAAGTTCATGAGTCTTGAGCATTCCATAGATTTCATCAAGAGTTGTTTCATCAAGATTGTAGTTGTCTCTTATTGTTGTTGCCTTCAAATCCCAACATTCAGGAAGAGCTAACAGGAATTTGAGGTTTGTATCTTCAAGATCATACTCCTTATTTACTAATGACAAGTCATTCAAGAGTTTGACAAATCTATCATATACATCAGTCAATGACTCATTAGTCCTAGAGTCAAAGTGTTCATACTCTTGAGTGAGTATTGTCTTCCTGTTCTTCTTAACTGTTTCAGTTCCTTGACACCTTGTCTCCAGTGCATCCCATATCTCCTTAGCAGTCTTGCAGTTGATTACCCTGTTTGACATTACATTATCAATGGCACTATGCAATAAGTGACGTACCTTGGCATCCTTAGCAATAGATGCTATATCTTCAGCAGTGTAATCATTCTTTTCCTTTGGTACGGTCATTGCTGCTTCACCTGCAACTACAACAGCGAGCTTGGTAGGTTTGTGAGGCCCTTCCTTGATTCTATCAAGGTATTCTGGATCTGTTGCTTCCAGAAACATGGTCATCCTTACCTTCCATATGGGATATTCAGATGGTCTCAATATGGGAACTCTGATAGTCTCATATCGACTCTGAGTTGATGTCTTTGATGATTCCTCAGTTTTGGTAGGCTTAGTTGGAGTTTCTGTGTCAGACATGATTGTGTTTGGATCTTTAACTGTATGTGTGTTAACAGATAGCTCTGATACCACTTGTTAGGTCACACTTTCACTGTAGAGGGGGTGAATACAGTGTTTATTACAATCAAATCAAACTTCAAGAACTTATGTAACAGAAAACAAACTTTATTTAAACAATAAACTCTGTTACAATCTGGAACTGTTATCTCTCAGTGATGAACAAAATATCACGAGAGCTGCTAGGGTTATAATAAATAATATTCTCGATAATGATAACACTTATAGTGTAAACCCTATGTCTGTGTTTATATACTACACAGTTACAAGATATTCGCTAATTGATATGGAATATAATTCTGCTTCCTAAAATATATCAATCAGATATCTTCTATTCCAAGTATTCCATTCTTCACGGAATTCCTTCTTCATGCATATCTCTTCTTATGTTTATCTTGATCTTCTTAACTTTAATCAGCTACTGTCCTTATCTGATCGTCCTTCAGCACTTAAGTTCTGATATCTATCTCCTGATAACATAAGTACTGATATCCCTTAAGTTCTGACTTCCAGTATAAGTACTGATCAGTTAAGTACTGATTTGTTCTGTTCAAATAAGATCTGAAATCTAAACATAAAACATATTAGCCATGACATTATCAAATATATCTAACATACTTATTCTCATCTTATGCTAATTGTCACGTAGACATTACAAGCTTCTATCTACCCTTCGTTTCACCCAAATCCGACGTACGGATTAAAAGTTACGACGAAAACTGTCAAACAATGTACATACATGCATATTATACATCAGTCAGATCACACATAGCACATAGCATGTAAGGTATTCGATAAAAATAATTTTCAAAAGAAGGTTCGGGATTAGAACGGGTAACAGAATTATTAATAAATAAATTACAAGGTTAGAATATCCGAATCTGAATTTAAAATTATTTAGTAATAATTATCGAGCATTGAACATAATTTAGAATAATATTTTAAAGTTCAAAACTATTTTTCGGAATTTTTTAAACCAAAAGAAAGAATTAAATCTAATTAAATAATCAATTAAAATTAAGTAATAACTAATTAAATCAATTAATCAATTAATATTTAAATTAATTGACCAATTAAATAATTAATTATTAACTTAAATTAATTAATTAAATAATTCATATTTAGTTTTGAATTAAAAATAATTTTTGGAATTAAAATAATGATTTTTGCAATTTTAAATATTAAAAACGAATTTTTGAAATTAAAAGAAATAGAAATATGATTTTTAAATAATTTTAAAATAGGAATCCTAAATTTGCAAACTTTGGAAACCACAAGGACTAAAATGTTTCGTTTTTAAAACTTCAGGGAAACTCTTTAAATATGAAAAGCAAAAATAATGAAAATTGAACCGGAGAAAAAACTGATGGCAAGAAAAATAAATTTGCATTAATTCTAAAATAAAACTGAACATTAGAGTTGTGAAAACGGGTAGGGATGACAATTTTTACCGATGCGATGGATACCTGATCCGTACCGATCAAGTTGGATTGTACCGAACCAGAATATTTTGGGTTTGAATTTAATTTTTAAAGCTGAATTATATATAGGTCGGGTTTGGTTTTTTCCCTTACCGAACTCGAACCCCGTATTAAAATATATATATAATATAATATTTATTAATAGTAAATACATGTAAAGTTACTAATATTTCTTATTTACTAATATATTTTGACTCAAATTAAACCCCTCTCTTACTTTTCATCTTAACTGAGTTCTCTCTGAATCGTTAAATTACAATCCTACCTGGCTACATCGGTGCGGCAATAAAATTAAGTTCAATATCTTATAATCTCTTCTTGGTTTTCGTATATTTATGAATGTTGCAGTTGACTGGAAGACAATAAAAAACAAATGAGCTAAAATAACTTTGCAATTCATACACTAAAATTTCCTTTTAGATTATCAAAATTTGTAATGTTTTTTTTCTCAACCTCTAAATTTATTATTTTTTATTTCTAAAAAAATCATTTTTTTTAATTTTTTTCGGTTTAGGGTAAACCCGAACCCGAATTAAAGCCGACGGGTTCGGGTTTACAAATTCAGATTTTTCGATTTCAATTTCGGGTTTAGTTAAACAATATAAAATCGAGTTCGGATTTGATTTTTACTAAAATTGTTTCGACCGACCTGTTTACCATCCCAAATATTAGGCATGCCTTTAGTGTAGACAAAATAATTGCATAATTTTTTTTGTTCTTATTAGACTATGTGCAGTGATATATGTGTGTACAAGTTTGCATGCAGGTAATATGTATTCAAAAAAACACGCACGCATAGCTGAATTTTATATTCAGAGCTTACACATATGTATATAACGTGTTCATTATACATATATTCATACAGTTATCTATATACACACATATTTTATTAATGTGAATGTAATTGCTAGGCTTGAATTCTGGCTTAAACTCATGCTTGAGTATATTGCTAACAATTTTTATAAAAAATGTAATAAACACAGTGACGGGCGTAGAAAATTTAAAAATATATAATAATAATAATAAATATTTATTTATTAAATAAAAATATTCTTAAATATAATATATAGCACTTATTCATTAACAAATAAATTTAGTAAAATAATGATTAGAATGCTGAATAATTTAAAATATATATGAAAATCACAAAAATATTACCCTCTTCGTCCCTTTCAATTCTTTACATTTGAGAGGGATTGTTTGACACGCATTTTAAGGCTCCTGTATAATATACTTTCATAAATTATTTTTAAGAAAAAATTCTTCTTAACAAAGATTAAATGTTTATATTTTTATAAAAAAAGAAAAATTTAAAAATAAGTTATGAAGATATAATTCATATGCATCGTAGAATGCGTGCCAGACAATAAAAAAGTGTAAAGAAATGAGAGGGACAAATGGAGTATAAAAGATGCTGAAGAAGAAACCAAAAGGTATCCCCTTGCTTATATATTCTTTATGTGGAAGGATTAAGTTCAATCTTAAGAAAAAATGAAGAATCAAGAGTGATTCATTAATATAAAATTGCTCGATGAGCCCCTCCTATATCCCATTTGTTGTTTTTAGATAACTGCTACATGTTCTTTAAGACGACATGTCCTGAAGCAACAACTATTAAGAACATCTTATTAAGGTATGAGCTAATTTCAGACCAAGCTATTTACTTCAATGAGTCGAGTATCATGTTCAGTTCGAACACTCCGCGGCAGAATTGAAGGCTGATTTGTGGAGTTTTAGAGGTAAATGAAGTCTAGAATCCTAGAAAATACTTGGGATTTCCAATGCAATGGGCAGAAAGAAAACCGTTGCGTTTAAGAATCTAAGTGATCGTGTAGAGGAAAGACTACATGTGTGATCAAATAAGTTATTGTCTAAGGGAGGTAAAATAATTTGTTAAAAATTGTGGCACGATCAATTACTAATTTTTTGATGAATCTATTCTTAGTGCCAAATGAGACTTGTGAGGAGATTTAAAGGAAAATGAATGGTTTTTGGTTGGGAAACGGAGGTGGTGGCAAATTAATTAGATAAATGGCATGGGAGAGAATGTGTAATACAAAAGAAGATGGTGGATTGGGGTTTAAAGAATTATGTAAATTTAATTTGGCAATGCTCGCTAAACAGGGGTGGAGGTTATCAAATAATGATAATTACTTTGTTTCTAGCCTTAGAAGGACAAGGTTAACATATTTGTATTAAGAGTGAAGTCTTCTGCTCTGAACGTGTTAACAGAATGGAGACGAGTGAATCGGGATGATTAACATGATAAAGGGGTGTTAATTGTGATACCTCGGATCTGGAGTAAACTACCACAGAACTGGGTGAAGATTAACCTTGATGCAACAATTTTTCAAGAGATCAAATGCAATGGATTGGGAAGTGTAATTAGAGATGAACATAATACATTTCTAGGGGCTAGAAGCAGGAGAATAGATACTATACTGCAACCAAAAGAGGCAAAATCCATGAGCCTCAAAGAAGCACTTGCTTGGACCAAAGAGAAAGGCATTTAGCGATGCATCTTTGAAATATACTATAACAGCCGTACTTCTGGACTATTATTTCTTAATCAAAACTAATAAAAAATACAATTATTAATCCAAAATTCTATTACAAGGGTGACCATTACAAAAGCGCAGCTAAAAGAGGAAGTCTAAAAGTCAATCTACTATAATCCTAAGTCCTCGAACTCCAATGATTTCCAACTCGAATCTTAGGCGAAACCTGAAAAGTTAAAAGAATGAGCTACGAAGCCCAACAAGCAACTACCGTCCAATGGCTCAAAATAATTTTTTTTATATCTTTTTTAAAATCATAATTTGGACACATAACACATAATATCTATCACATCAGATTGCACAAATATTCGATAACAAAGATCACACAATATATTTTCTATGGAAAGGATCAAAATGAAACACACAACATATTCTATAATTCACATAATCAAAATACTTAATCAATCAATAAATCTTAATAACAAATTATTATCTTTAGTCCCACAGTCCTAAATCACACCTTATGCCACACTTTTCCAGTGACCGACATCCTATACTTTATGCCACGCTTCCCAAGTGACCGAGTTCTAATTCTTATTCGATCGGGGGCTAGTTTATGTCCCTCTTCAAGTGCAACTGAAACTTGACAATGTATCGATGTCTTCCGGAACGTGCGGAAACTAGTTCTAAGTTCTATGTATCACACTACCCAGTGATCTGGTTCTACATCTTATACAGAACTAAGACTTGGGAATTCCGAAAAAAAAATTATCTTATAATCACACATAATATGGCACGTTACACAATTGTTGTGGATATATTGTGAACTTGATGATTTCATTAACCAAAACACCTCAGTAGATTTTACTTAGTGAAAGATGTAGCACTCGAAGGATAAGGAATATAGTCCCGACGGATGACTCAATATAGTCCCGACGGATGATGATTAATTATCCATCGAGTGAGTAGCTTGTGTAATAATGAGTCTGTAGCACATTTCTGCATACATCTTGTTTAGATTCTGTAGTAGCACTCAAGTCATGTTGACTTTAATTAGATATGCAGAATAGGTTGATTAATTGTACATAGATGATGTCTTGTAATTCTGCATAAATGAAATGAAGTCAAGTGCTGGATAGCTACCCGACGGATAAATAACAATGCCATTCGACGGATGATCAACAAGGCAACCCGACGGATGATCATGTACCCGACGAATAATCAATTCAAATATCTATTGACAGTGACAACACAGTCACATGAGTCGAGTGTATGCAAAAGGAATGTGGAAGCCTATTCAACTGGGTTTTAGAGAACAAAGAAGCATTGCCATTTCCATGCTATTATGAAGATATTCAAAGATGCTGGAACAGAGTAATGAAGCAGCATAGTATTAGACTTGATAGGTTTCGTTTTATTATCTTGTCTTATTATTTTGTAATCTTGGTGATATATAAACCAAGAAGTAGCAAATAGGAGGATACTAAGCAAGAACATTATCTCAGAGAAACAATTATAAGCTGCATCCTTAGCATTTCTCTGTAAACTTAGTTCTCCATATTTGTAAGCAGCTGTGAGCTAATCTTGCTACACAAAGTTCTCTTGATATAATATATATCTCTGGTGGATACATTCAAATCCACCATAAAGTTTTTAAAGACTTGTATTTTTAATTACTTGTGTTTTGATTTTACTAACTTCTTATTCCGCACTTTGCAAATCAAACACTTATATATTATTAAGATAGAACATTTTATAATTTGTGAAAAAGGTTCAAGAATTTCATTCAACCCCCCTTCTATAATTCTTGTTGCATTGTTAGGGACTAACAATTGGTATCAGAGCAAGCTCTTGAAGAACAAAGAGTTTAAAGATCACAACAAAATAGCAAGATGAACAAGAAGGATGTTGGAGTCAAGATTCCTTTTCTGGATAAAGATAATTACCATTATTGGAAGGTAAAAATGCATCTCCATTTACTTTCTCAAGATGAGGCCTATGTGGATTGCATAGAGAGAGTCCTCATGTGCCAATGAGAGCTGCAACTGCAAACAATCCATATGTCCCTAAGCCAAGGCATGAATGGTCTTATCCTGATATTGAACAAGTCAGGAAAGATAAGAAGGCCATAAATATCCTGTTCAATGGAGTTGATGGTGACATGTTTGACAACATCATCAATTGCAAAAATGTCAAGGAAGTTTGGGATACTATACAGATTATCTATGATGGCACTGAGCAAGTAAGGGAAAATAAGATGCAGCTACTCATTCAGCAATATGAGCATTTTTATAGTGAAGAAAGTGAGTCTCTCACTGATATCTTTAGTAGGTTTCAAAAACTACTAAATGCTCTGAAGCTGCATGGAAGGGTCTATCAGACAAAAGACTCCAATCTTTAGTTCCTTAGATCTCTTCCAAAGGAATGGAAACCTATGATAGTCTCATTGAGAAACTCTCAAGATTATAAGGAGTTTACTTTGGACAGACTGTATGGCATCCTTAAAACTTATGAGCTTGAAATAGAGCAAGATGAGAGGATGGAGAGAGGAAAGAAGAAAGGAGGATCCATTGCACTAGTTGCTGAGTTGGAGAAAGAGAAGGAGATGAAGATGGAAGCTGTTGAATCAACTTCAAAGGTCTGTGAATACAAGGGCAAGGGGCTGGTAGCAGAAAATGAAGATTCTTTGAGCCAAGATGACATGGAAGATATTGATGAACATCTAGCATTTCTTTTCAGAAGATTTGCCAAGCTCAAGTTCAAGAAGAACTTTGGAGCAGCTAAGCCAAATAGAAACATGGTGGATAAATCAAAATTCAAATGTTTCAAATGTGGCTTGGCAGGGCACTTTGCCAGTAAGTGTAGAAAGTCATATTCCAGCAAGAAAAAGTTTGAGCATGTGGATTATAAACAGAAATATTTTGAGTTGCTCAAAAAAAGGAAAGGGCTTTCATTACACAAGAAAATGATTGGGCAGCAGATGGTCTGGATGAGGATGAGGATGTCAGCTATGTCAATCTAGCCCTAATGGCCAAGTTTGATAAAACAGAGTCAAGTTCTTCAAGTAATCAGGTAATCACCACTAACCTTGCACATTTATCTAAAGCTGAGTGTAATGATTCTATAAATGACATGTCTACAGAATTATATCATTTGCGTGTTACACTTAAGTCTCTTACTAAGGAAAATGCAAAAATCAAATAAAACAATTTGTATTTAAGTGAGAGGAATAATGTGCTAGAGTCTCAGTTCATTGAATTTGAAAAATTGAGAATTGAGTGTAAAATTGCTAAGGATGAATTAACTGAGTCCTTCAAGAAAGAAGAGATCTTGAAGAAGCAGTTTGAACGAGAACAGGAGGTGATTAAGGCATGGAAAACATCTAGAGATGTTCATGCTCAAATCACCAAAGTTCAAGGTATTGAGTCCTTTTGTGATGCAGCGTGGAAAAAGAATAAGGAGAAGTTGGAATCCAATTTGGTTGAAGGATTGCTAACAGATGTAGACTCGACGGATGATGAGGGTCATCCGTCGGATAACAAAAAGGGTTATCCGTCGAGTGATATAAATCCTCATCCGTCGACTGTGAGCAAACCTGTGAGTAAAGCCAAACTTACCAAGTTAAATAAGAAATATGGATCAGTTTCCAAGAATTTTGTTCAAGGAGAATCCAGTCAAGTGAAGAAGGAGAAAAAGGCTAATGTTGGTCATATGACTGTCAAGCAATTGAGTGACAGACTGGAAAAGATTGAGGTTAAAACAGAGGCTGAAAAGAAAAATAATAGAAATGGTAAAGTAGGAATTAACAAGCATAACAACTACACACCTGATAAATATGCTCCTAGAAAAATCTGTGTCAAGTGTGGTAGTGTAAATCATTTGTCTGTTAATTGCAAAATTGCCATGCCTACTTCCATATTTGTGCCACCTCATTTTTCCAACATAAATGTCATGTCTTCTATGCCTATGAATGTTATGTCTACATAGAATATGAATGCACAGTTTGCTAATATGCCACACCTAATCCTTATTATGCTGCATTTAGTATGCCTCAAATGCCATTTAGCATGCCCTACTGGAATAACATGTTTCCTAATAGCATGCCATTCCCTGTTAATCAAAATATGCATGATAATTCTGTTGTAATGAATGGCTTCAAAGGTTCAACTCAAATGCTTAAGGATGAATCTAATATCCCCAATTCAAATGAGATAAAGCCTAAAAAACAGAAAAAGAAAGCTAACAAGGCAGGACCCAAGGAAACTTGAGTACCAAAATCAACTTGATTTTATTTTGATGTGTGCAGGGAAACAGAAAGAATCTATGGTACTTGGATAGTGGATGTTCAAGACATATGACTGGTGATTCAACCCTGCTCACAGAGTTCAAGGAGAGAGCTGGCCCAAGTATTACTTTTGGAGATGACAACATGGGTTATACTGTGGGATATGGCTTGATTTCAGAAGACAATGTCATCATTGAAGAGGTTGCTTTAGTGGATGGTCTCTAACACAATTTGTTGAGTATCAGCTAGCTCTGTGACAAAGGCAATTCAGTAACCTTCAACTCTGAAACCTGTGTTGTGACAAACAAAAGGAGAAATAAAGTTGTTCTCACTGGAGTGAGAAAAGGAAATGTGTACCTAGTTGACTTCAACTCATCAAATGCAGAATCTGTTACTTGTCTTCTCAACAAAGCAAGTCAGGATGAAAGTTGGTTATAGCACAAGAAGTTATCCCATTTAAACTTCAAGACCATGAATGAACTTGTAAAGAAAGAACTGGTTAGAGGCATTCCTCAAGTGGACTTTTCTAAGGATGGACTGTGTGATGCTTACCAGAAGGGAAAGAAAATTAAAGCATCATTCAGAAAGAAGCTTGATTCAGCAATTGAAGAACCTTTGTAACTGCTACACATTGATTTGGTTGGACCAGTCAATGTGGTGTCCATCTCAAGGAAAAGATTTTGCCTAGTAATTGTAGATGATTTCTCAAAGTTCTCTTGGACATATTTCCTAAAGTCTAAAGATGAGGCTAGTGAAATCATCATCAATCACATAAGGCAAGTCAATAATCATCCTGATTTCAAAGTTAGAAGAATCAGGAGTGACAATAGAACTCAGTTCAAGAATTTTATCATGAGAGCATTTTATGAAGAAAATGGGATTTTGCATGAGTTTTCAGCATCAAGAACTCCATAACAAAATGGAGTAGTAGAAAGGAAGAACATATCACTTATTGAAGCTGCAAGGACAATGCTTGAAGAATCTAAATTACCAACATATTTCTGGGCTGAAGCTGTAAATACTGCATGCTACACTCAGAATATTTCTCTGGTTAATCAAGCAAAATGCATGACTCCCTATCAATTGTTCAAGAACAAGAAGCCAACTTTAAATTTTCTTCATGTCTTTGGCTGCAAATGTTATATCTTGAGAAATCAAACTGATCAGAATGGGAAGTTTGATGCTAAAGCAGATAAAGGAATTTTTGTTGGATATGCTGTTGGTAAAGCATATAGAGTCTACAATCTAAGAACCAGCATTGTTGTGGAATCAATACATGTTGTGTTTGATGATAAAAAGATTGAAGGACTGCAAGATGGAAATTACCATGAGAGCCTCAAATTTGACAATGTGGAGATGGTTAGTTATGACAGTGATGATGAAAGTGATCAAGAAACAGTATTAAAGGATAATGCAGAATAATCCACTACCAATGAAGCACAAAATTCAACATCTGTCGAGTTGCAAAATGCTTCATCCGTCGGGAGACAATCTGCTTTATCCATCGGGAGACAACCAACTTCATCCGTCAGTACTCAAAATTCACCATCCGTCAGGTCTGGAAGTCAGAATAGATCACTTACAGAAAGTTCCCCTTTCTCAAATCAAAGATCCATTAACTCAGGGGGAGTTTCTAACAATCAAAACTCAATCACACATCAAGACAATAATGAGGCCTCTTCATCTAGAGCTAATCTACCTCAACAAAGGAAATGGACAAAGGATCACCCCTTTGAGCTCATCATTGATGATGTTTCTTCTACAGTTTAAACAAGGAGAGCAACTCAAGAAGAATGTCTATACAACAGCTTTCTTTCTAAGGAAGAACCAAAGAAGGTAGAAGAAGCTTTGTTGGATCCTGATTGGATTTTAGCTATGCAGGAGGAGCTAAACCAATTTGAGAGAAATTAGGTATAGAAGCTGGTGCCCAAGCCTAAAGGAAAGAATCCAATAGACACCAAATGGGTATTCAGAAATAAAATGGATGAAAATGGCATAATAGTCAGGAACAAAGCTAGATTGGTTGCTAAGGGATATTGTCAACAAGAAGGAATAGATTTTGATGAAACATTTGCTCATGTTGCAAGACTTGAAGCCATCATAATCTTCTTAGCCTATGCAGCCCATGCCAATTTCAAAGTCTATCAAATGGATGTCAAAAGTGCCTTTCTGAATTGAGATTTGGAGGAGGAAGTCTATGTCAGTCAGCCTCTTGGTTTTGAAGATCCAAATTTTCCAGAATATGTTTACTATCTTTTGAAAGCACTTTATGGACTGAAGCAAGCTCCTAGAGCCTGGTGTGACACTTTGTCAAAGTTTCTTTTAGAGAATCACTTCACTAGAGGTACTGTAGAAAAAACTCTTTTCTTTAGAAATGTTAATGGCTCTAGTATACTTGTTCAAATTTATGTAGATGACATTATTTTTGGCTCTACAGATGAAAAACTTTGCAAAAAGTTTGCCAAATTGATGCAAAGTAAGTATGAAATGAGTATGATGGGAGAACTAACTTACTCTCTTGGTTTGCAAGTTAAGCAAGTTAGTGATGGAATATTCATTAGTCATACTAAATACATTTATGATCTTTTGAAGAAGTTTGATCTAATGGATTGCACAATTGTAAAAACTCCCATGGCCACTGCAACTAAGCTTGAATTAAACACTACTGAAAAGTCTATGGATATTTCAATTTATAGGGGCATGGTTGGCTCACTTCTGTACTTAACAGCTAGTAGGCCAGATATAATGTTTGCTACATGTTTGTGTGCTAGATTTCAGGCTGATCCTAGAGAATCTCACTTAGTAGCTATTAAGAGAATTTTCAGATATCTCAAGGGAACACCAAAACTTGGCATTTGGTACCCTAGAGATTCTGGTTTTGATCTAACTGGTTATTCAAATGCAGATTATGCAGGTTGTAGAATTGATAGAAAAAGTACAACAAGAACCTGTCAATTTCTAGGAAACAAGCTTGTGTCTTGGTTTAGTAAAAAGAAAAATTCAGTTTCTACTTCTACAGCTGAAGCTGAATATATAGCTGCTGGCAGTTGCTGTGCACAGATTTTGTGGATGAAAAACCAATTGCTAGACTATGGTTTGCAAGTTGAAAGGATTCCCATTCTCTGTGATAACACAAGTGCAATTGCCATCACTGAAAATCCAGTACAGCATTCAAGGACAAAGCACATAGACATCAAGTACCACTTCATAAGGGAACATGTAATAAATGGTACTGTGGAACTACATTTTGTTCCAAGTGAAAAGCAGCTTGCAGATATATTTACCAAGCCACTGGATGAATCCACATTTTCAAGGTTGGTAAGTGAGTTAGGTTTGCTAAATTATTCTTACAATTATTTCAGATAATTTACAAGTTTTATTACAGCCATAAATTTAATTGGTTTTACAGTCTTGAATGAAATTTTGGCTAAGTCAAAATTTACATCTCGACGGATGATCATTATCCATCGAGTTTGATCATACGTCAGTATACATTTTGCTGATAAAATCAATTATTTTCTGGAATATTTTATGACTCGACGGATAACTGATTGATCCTCATCCGTCGAATTGTCTTATTTTTAGCCGTTGATTCCCTGAACATTATCCATCGAGTATGTTTACAGTTTGCAAGTATAACACGACGGATAATTGAAGGAATTTTTACAGTTTATTTTTAAACGGCTATTTTGGGCAATTCTAATTGGTTATTTTATTTTACTTTATTATTTTTGACAATTATTTTTGAGATAGTATAAAAGCATAATTCATTTTCATTGCTTTTCTTTTATCATTCTCAAATCAACTACTCTAAACTCTCTCTTTCTCAAAAGCAATTATCATCTCTATCTCTGCAATTTCCACTCTCTAACAATGGCACAAGTCATCAAGATCATGTCACAAACTGGATTTATCTATGAGATGAACAACTTCACGGCTCTAGTAAACAATAGGATTCAACAGTCTGGTGACTACCACAAAATGATGGATTTTGTGAAGAACTGCAAACTCAATTATGCCATGCTAGAATCACCCACCATCTTCTGTGAGGTTGTTGAAGAAATGTGGTCAACTGCTGTGTACAACTCAACTGATAAGACCATCACACTCTGTAAGTAATTTTGTATTAATAGTGATGTTGTTAAAGCATGTTTCAAAATTCCTGATAATACTGTAACTTCTCCACACACAGACACTGACATTGTTAATATGCTTAACTCCATGGGCTATGCACTCTCTACTTCTAAGGTAAGTGAAATTAGGAGGTTGGGTCTTAGAAAGGAATGGAGTTATCTATGTGATGTAGTTACTAAGGTATTCTCTGGTAAAATTAGTAATTTTGATTCCGTCAATATCTCTATGCTTAACATGCTTTACATGCTAGTTACTGATAAGTTCTTTAACTTTAGTGATCTTGTTTTGTTTGAGTTGGGGTTTAAGTTAGGGGAGTTAAATAAAAGGGGTAAAATGTTTATTATGCTAGATTTTTAATGATGATTGCTAACCACCTCTCTGAGGATATTGTGCTTGAGAACCCAACCAACAAATTAGATTGTTGGGTTCAAGAGAGAAGAATTATTGCAGATTTGAACAGGGCAAACCATCACAAAGAGGTGCCACTCTTCTATTTCCCTATAATTGAAGCACCTCAGGTAAGTAAGGTAATTTCATCTGTCTCTACTCTTCCAACCTCACAAATTTCTTTGCATTCTAGTGTAGCTATGGCAACTGTGTCAATGACCCAACAGTTGCCTACCCAAGCTACCAAGTCCAAAATTTCTAAATCCAAGTCAAAGAAAGCCCCCTCTGGCATCTCTCAAAAGATGCCAGTTGCAAAATCCACCAAATCTAAATAGGGGAGTGTGAAGGTGGGTAAGGTAGGTGAGGGATAAAGGTGAACATAAAAGAAACCCTAAGGATAAGGTTGGAGAGATGAGTGTTTCCCAGCCTAGCCACACTGTAGTGCTTAATAAGGAAATAAGCTCATTGCTAGTTACATCCTCCCAAAAGGATGTGACCATTGAATAAAGCTCTCATCCAAGAGCACAGGCCAAAAGGGTAAGGGACACAAGCTCACCCCAAACCTATACTAGAAAGAACAAACCAAAAACCATTGGGCATGCACAGGGTTCACACACTGTGCAAACTGGTGCTAAAGACACAGTCACTGCACCTTTTCAAAGTCAGTTTGATGTGGCTCCCATAAATGTGGAGTCACAGCCAAAATCTTTAGTTTTTTTTGGATAATTCATACTTGCATTCAACCGATAACGTCAAGTTCTAGTACATGAGAAATAAAACTAGGAGGAGTGACAAACCACTCTTCATTATCTGACATAGAATAAGCGGCTTTAGCTAGGGTATGTGCCACTCTATTCGTTGATCGAAAAGCAAACTGGATTAGCACTGAATTAATGTGCTTTAACAAATGAGTACAATCACCCATTATGGTTCCAGAAAATGATTCTTCTGGATCCTTATTAAAAGCCTGTACCGGTGTTCTCGAATCCGTTTCAAAGATGCATTCCTTATATTGCAATTCTACGATCCATGACAAAGCTTCTTTTAGAGAAATTGCTTCCGCTTCCCTCGGTCTCCAGACTCGATCTACTTTCTTACATCTTGCTGCCAGAAACACACCCTGATGGTCTCTTATAACTTCTCCACATCCTATACTATTGTCCTGGAAAATCGCTGCGTCCACATTTACTTTTATCCACCCTGCATCCGGTCTCTCCCACTGTCTTGCCCCAGCAACTTTTTGGTCCTTTATCACCGTTATCTGAGCTTCTCTCCAGTCTCGCAATAAGTTACTAGCCGCTGCCTTAACCCCAAAAGCATACCCGTTAATCTTTTCCCAAACCCACTTATTTCGTCTATTCCACAGACTCCAACAGACCATTCCCAACTGCACACATTGTTCCCTTGAGCAGTTTTCAAACATATGTCTGATCAACATACCAGCTGAATTATTTACCAAATATTGCACACTAGAAAACATCCCTGTCAAACTCCATACTATTTTTGCAAAACCACATTCAAACAAAACATGCGTGTCTGTTTCACTCACAGAATGACACCAGGGACATAACACATTTATATCAACATGTTTCAAAACTAATGCACTAGCTGTAGGTAAACATGACGTGCAAACCCTCCACAGAAAATTCGTTACTTTACCTGGTAGTTTCAACGACCATAACTTGATCCAAAACCCTTTGTCCACCATATCCAGTTCCCCTTATAGCCATCTATATCCACTTTTGACCGTATAATCCCCTTTCTCATCCAATATCCAAAACCACGAATCTGTTACTTCTTCTAGTGGTAATGGGATTTGTTTAATCAAATCTACATCACGAGTTTGAAGCACATCCTGGATTATATCAAAATCCTACCTGCAAATGTCTTCCTGCATTAAATCATGAACCGTGCCATGATGTAGTTGCTCAGGCATTGGTGTCTTCACATAACCGTCACTAACATCTGGTAACCATGGAATATCCCAAATAGCTGTATCTCTTCCATTTCCAATTCGTCTACGAGCCCCTGCCTTAACCACATCAATAGCTGTCAAAATACTTCTCCAAGTAAAACTTGGATTCGATCCTATCGTCACATCTAAGAAGCTCGAGTTAGGATAATATTATGCCTTCATGACTGCAGAAACTAAGGAATTAGACTCTGTAAGGAGCCGCCAGCCCTGCTTAGCCAACATAGATAGGTTAAAATCCCTTAACTCCCTAAGCCCTAATCCTCCATAACTTTTTGGTTTACACACTCTACGCCATGACATCCACTTCACTCCCTTACTATTCCCCTCACTACCCCATAGGAATGCATTCATTTTTCTTTGAATCTCCTCACATATAGTGACTGGAATTTAAAACAAACTCATCCAGAAACTGGGTATGGTTTGCGCTGCTTAACTCAGTAAGGTTACCTTCCCGTGTTTCGACAACTCCTTATTATACCAACCCTCCAATCGTTGTTGCACTCGGACCGAAAGAAAACCAAATACCTCCATTTTTTTTGCCTACACACATAGGCATACCAAGATATTTCTCAGGTTTTTGGACTTGCTTTACTGATAAACTTTCACACACTTCCCGACAGTTCTCTTCCAGGGTGTTAGGACTGAATACCACCTCAGATTTTTCATAGCTTATAACCTACCCTAACCATGCCTCGTATCTTTGCAACATGCTTTTTAACGTTTGTGCTTCTATTTTTGTTGCTCTCAAAAAGAAATAACAGTCATCTGCGAAAAGTAGGTGAGATATAGATGGCGCATTCCTTGCAATTTTACATCCATGTAGTAAACCACATTTCTCATACTCTCGAATCATAGCACTCAATCCTTCTGCGCAAAGAATATACAAATACAGAGAGATTGGATCTCCTTGTCGTATTCCTCGCTGTGATATCACTTCTCCAAAAATTTCACCATTTCGTAAAAAACTATAAGTTACTATTTTTATATATTGCATCACCCGTTCTACCCATACATCAGGAAACTTAAATCTCCTCATCATCAACTCAAGGAACGACCATTCCAAACGATCATATGCCTTAGAAATATCCACCTTCAACCCAACTACTCCAATTTTTCCTTGCGTTTTTCTCTGAATATAGTGATTAATCTCGTATGCTATCAAAGCATTATCAGTGAGCAAACGGCCTGCAATAAACGTACTTTGATTAACAGATATAAGTGTATCCAACATTGGTTTTAACCTGTTCGCCAATACCTTATGTGACGGCCTCAACCCCGGGGTCAGGAGTTGACGTCACCAACAACAATACTAATAATCATAATTCAGTCCAACTCATTAATAATATATATCTACAACCCCTTTACCAAGAACTTTTCCAGGTTTAAGTATGACTTAGGTTACTCAACTAATACAACCCAAATTACCTTACACAATCCTGACCATTAATTTAATGCAGCAACTCAACATACCTCATCTGGTCTGAACATAACTACCTCAGAGGAGCCTGACATAAAAGGAGCTGGAACTCTGCCCTGACTACCGCGCAAGAATCTCCTAGGCATTTGCAATACATATAAGATATTCTGTAAGGGTGAGCAATTGCTTGCTCAGCAGCACCACTATATGAATAACAAGTAAAACAGTTTGAAGTAAAGCAGTTATATGAACACAATTCATAAATTGCCAGAAACATGTAAAGCGGGTATAAACTGGATATCAAACTAGCATGCTCTGTAAAACAAAAATTAACAGTCGTGTGCTGTGCATAAATACCAGAGTTCAATTTTAGAATGTTATTTTCATTTTCAAACCTTCTGTTCCATTACAGGAACCATAAAACCATTTGTCCCGCTACGGGGACCCAAAACCATTTGTTCCATTACGGGAACCAAAAAACTTGTCCCATCACAGGATCTATAAAAACTTGTTCCTCTCCGGGAACCTCAAAATCACTTGTTCCATTACTGGAACCACAAAATCATCTGTTCCGTTACAGGAACCACTAAATCACAATCAGATATATATTGGATGTTATCTAGGGATGGCTGATCAGGCCTCCACACAAATTATCTAGGATAGTTGGCCGGACTATCACACAAAATGTCTAGTAAAGCTGATCGGGCTTTCACACAAAATTATCGGATCCACAGAGACTAGCTAGGTCTCTGATTATCTATGCTGGACTAATCGATTATGTAATACACGTAACCGAATTAGCCATTTACGCAACGTTATCCAATATCTGATTCGTTTTATCCAGTTTTAAAATCACTTTTACCTATCTCTTGTTAAAATCAATTCTGTCACAACACACTATTCACAACCCCTTTTCCATTTTTAATCACACTTTAGAGATAGGTATTTTCAGAAGTTACTTTTCCCCAAAAACACATATTTAACAACATTTTCAAACACAGGGGATACGTAACTTAAAACGTTTCTGTTCCTGTTCAAAAATAAAACAACATTTCATTCATATATAATGAACCATAAAAGAATGGTCAGGGGTACTTGCCTTGCAGAGCTTTACCACTATTTTTGATCGACCTTGGACTAACTTGGACACTCGGCCTTATCGCCTTACTATCAGACTATCCTGAATCAGAATTCAACGTTCAGGTTCTTCGCTTGGAATCTTACTACGCTTGTCAACTGATCACTAGGTTATCCTTAGTTCGATATCAACTCTTGAGTCCTTCGACTAGATACTATAGACATATCCTCAATACCAATTCTACCCAACGATATTCAAACCCGACTCGTAATTATGTATATTACAATAACACACGCAACAATTAGGGTTCACAATCTCGAAAATCAGTTCAGTGTTCGTTTCCAGAAAATACGTATACTCGTAATTTTACGAAATCAGGGTTATCGATTTGGCAAAATATTCCATCACATTGTACAATCAAGTTTCGCACAAGATATATGTATATCCTTATTTATACTTGCTCGATGTTCCGATAATTATAGGGTATGTCCCGAATTTTTGAATTTAATTTCCAAAAATTCGGGCAGCACCTCCTCTACTTATCGGCCTACCCGTCGAACAACTCGACGTCAACAATCACATCAATCCATAAGTTTTAATACCACATCAACTCACAATCTCGTAATTATTTACGTACAACTCCAATATACCATTTATTTTCAAAAACATTTTATACAAATCATTTTATTTATAAAATTTAGGACTCAGAACATCGTCATCACCGTCCACTGTCGGCTCGCCGAGGCTCATCGCCGACGGCGGTAAAATTTACGGGTACCCGATTAATTCCGGGTCTCCAACATAAATTCTACCGATTAAATTAATAATAATTCCCGCACGAAGTATTTAATATCACTAATTTTACTCAATTAATTCCTGCATAATACCAACATTCCAAATTAAACAAGCCCCAATATGCTGCAATTCGAACAACAGAGACAGCCAAACAACATCAGACACTCGCACACACGCGCGCGGCATGCGTGCAACACACACACTCCCAAGAACACACACACGCAAGCACAGTATACACACACATAATAATCACACACACATCAAATATATATATATATATGTGAATATGTATGTATATATACATATTAACAGAAGCAAAAATGGAACCACTCAAGCCAGCAATCGAAAAGAAAAATGGGGGCCGAAAAATTACCACGGCGGCGGCAGAATCGCCGGAGAACGGGCAAACCGGGGAAGAAAGAACGTAAACAAATAAAAATAGGAAGGAAGAAGAAGGGGGAAGCAGAACAGAGGGAAGTAATCTATAAAACTGCACCTGTGCTCGTACTTGTAAACATATGAGAGAAGTAATCTGTAATTATCCCCTGAATTTCACCATATGTTTCTTTCCATTCCCCATCCTTATTCTTTAATTTTTTAATTTTATTATGTTCCTTCCTTGTAGAGGCAAATTTATGATAGAACCGAGTATTTTTCTCACCATCTCGAAGCCAAAATTGCTTTTCTCTTTGTCTCCCAAAGATCTCCTGTTTTTCTAGCAGCTTCATGTATTGCCAATGAGCATTATTATATTTCTGAATACCACTTGTATCTGTCCTCGAACGGTATCTCTGCATCTCTTTTCCATAAATCCCCATTTGTATTTTTATTTCATGAATTAACCCCCCACCACATTCTTCCAATCTCATACAACATCTCGATATCTTCTCCATCAAATCTCTTGTACCTTCCTCGCTCCAGCATGTCTGCACTATACTTCTACATTCTCTTTCTTCCAACCACATATTTTCAAACTTAAACCTTCTTCCTCGTTGCACATAAACTTTCCTATGCAGTTGTAGCAACAAAGGCAGATGATCCGATGTTGTCACCTCTAGGACTTTAACCTCTACTAATGGAAATATTTCAATCCAACTACTCATTGCCATTCCTCTATCCAACCGCTCCTGAACCCATGTTTGTTGTCCTCTCGATCTCTCCCATATGAACAAATCACCCCAAAAGCCCAAGTCATGTAAACCACAATCCATTATTGCCTCAAAAAAACCTGCCATTAAGCTCCTAGGTCGAGTACTTCCCCCTTGTTTCTCCTCCATAGAAATGATGTCATTAAAATCACCTATTATGCACCACGGCATATCTAAAACCACAGAAAATTCACGAAGCATATACCACGACTCAATACGCCCGGCTCTCTCCGGAAAACCATAATATCCAGTATACCTCCATCGCCCAGCTTGCTCATTACTTGCTTCAAAATCTATAAAATTCTTACAACTATTCAGAATCTGCACCGCGCCTTCGTTTCTCCACAACAAGGCAATTCCCCCCCCCCATGACCTTGAACATCTATAGCAAAAACCCCTGTAAAACCTAATTTTTTCTGACTTTTTCTACCTTATTTGTTTTCGCCAATGTCTCACTAAGGAAAATGAGACTCGGCCTATACTGTTGGTTAAAGTCCAACAAAAGTCTAAATGTTCGTGGGTTGGCCAGCCCACGACAGTTCCAAGCTAGGAGACTCATAATACTTGGCGGGCCTGGACCCCAGGACCCGCCAGTAACAAGTTTTTGGCCCATCTTGCTGTTGTTTCTCATTTAACTGCACAATATTCAGTCTGTTATTCTCTCCAACTACTTCCTTGTCAACCCGCTTTCGTTTTGACTCAATTACTACATTCTCGTTATCAGAATCCTTATCTCCATCCATCTCCTCCACTATTATTTGCTTATCATTTAAACCACATTTATCTCGTGTTTGTTTTATCCTTAATTCACATGATTTGATTAGTATATCAACCTCCCCACCAATCTCGCTGATTTTCCCATCAATTTCCATGAATCTCGCATCTCCCTATCCACCATGACTGTTTGAATCTGCACCTTGCTGTTTCTAGTTACCCCATACACCCTCTCCCCTGCCTGCATTTCGAATCCATCTTGATCCAGCATTTGGTTTCGCACCTTTAGACTGTGCACGTAACCATGTGCCATATGCTTTGTCAATCTGTTTATCATGGTTCGCATAAATAATGGCACAATCCCTTTCAGAATGCCCGATAATGCCACAAACAAAATAAAATGTACCCATTTTCTCATACTTAAAATTTATCCAGCTCCAGTTATTTCCTTCTCGCTTTATCTTCATCCTCCGTTTTAATGGCTTTTCAGTATTTAGTACTACCCGAATCCTTATATACGGTCTCCACCCCCCGTCAAACGTTCCTCGCTCTGATTTGACATACTTCCCCAATGATGCTCCTATATTCTTCAAAATATTCTCATAAATAAATCCCCTAGGCATATCATGTATTTGTATCCACATTTCCATATCCCGTAACTGAAACATACTTAGATCTTCCCCATTTGGTACTTCTGGTAACACGAGCATCGATTGTTCAAAAGACCAAGGACCTCCTTCCAGAACCTTTTGCATATCCAACTTATGAAAGAATATGAATGAATATTTCATACCCCCATATCATAAAATTCCATACCTTCTCTCGGTCTCCACAATGACGCCATCAAGTTTTGCATAGCTTGAAAATTTATGTTTTTCTCCGTCAAAAACCTTCCGACCAACATATACGTTGGCTTCTGTTCAACAATCTCATTACTTGCCACCACTATTTCATCATCCTCCTCATCCTCAATTACAAGTTTTGCATACATTTCTTCCAACGATGCTTCAGGGCGTGACATGCTTCCCTTTCGATAAATAATGATAACACAGAAAATCAAAATATTTATGTTTAATTTGATTATGATTAATAGCTAGAACACAAGAGAGAAAACTGTCATATAGATAGAGAGGAAAAAACTGTCATATAGACAGAGAGGAAAAAACTGTCTTTAGTTATAGAAGCACCTCAAACACCAAATTCTCCCACAAACTCTCTGGATGTGGATATGATCAACACATCAATTTCTGATTCCCCTTCTTTAACTCTGTTGGGGAAGCCAAAATCTAGTGCAAGTGAGCATCATCTTTTGGATGATTTGTTGGCTCACTTGCCAATTCTTTCAGGAACTGTTGATACATCTGTGCCAAAATTCTCATCAATCTGCACAGAGTCCATAATAGTTTCCACTCCAAACTCATTTATTCCTACTCTCTCGATAAATATTGTTTATCCGTCGAGTAGTGATTGTATCCCGATGGATAAGCTTAACAGCAGTTATCCGTCGGATAGTCAAACTGCTAACCCGACGGATATCCCTTATCTGTCGAGTGTCTCTGCACAACGTCAAATTTCATCAATTATCTCAAGTGCAGAAGACTTAGTGGTAGTACAATCACTCCTAGGATTGAGGGAAGAGAGTGTTATGAGTGAGAGTCTGGGTTGCTCCCAGGAAAAAGGAGAGGACAAGAGTGAAAATATGCAATCCAGTTCTTCAGGATTGGCAAAAGAGAGTGTGAGGAGTACCACCTTAGATGGTGAAGGTGAGGGTATGAGGGTGGGGATCCAAGGTGAGACCTTGATGCAACAAAAGAGAGATAATGAGAGAAATGCAGGCACAGGAGATATAAGGGTGGATGTCATTGCAAGTGAGTTAATGAATGTCCAGGATGCAGACAGGGAGGAACTATCTCAGCAACCTCAAACTATTATAGATTATACCTCCTTTGATGCTGAGACATTTAGTCACCATGTTCCAGCATATCAACTTCTAGCTGAACAGGGCAATGACAATACAGAAAGGATGCTCAACTTGGTGCACACCACACAGTCAATGCTAAGAGCTAAGGATGCCATCACAGCTTTACCCTCTACAGCTGGTGATGTTGATTATGAGACTGGTGGTTCAGAAGAATTCTTTGGAGGTGAAGGTGGAGATAGTGAAGAAGAGCCATTGGACATAGGGGGAGAAGTAGGTTCTAGTTCAAGATCAGGCATGCCATCTTGGGTATTTTCAAAGCACTGTGATGAACACTACTTCAAGACAACCCTGATTCAACTCATAAATCAGACAAATTCTGCTCTTCAAATCACCACAAATGCCAACACCAAAAAGCTCCTTCAAGCACATCTTGCTTCTCTGCAACTATAAAAAATACAAGGTTTTCAATATGCTCGAGATGTCAACACTATCAAAGGCGATATTGATGTGATGAAAAAGGCCATTTCTGACAAGATGGACTCTAAACTTCCAGAAGCTACAATGCTTGACATTAAGGGACAGCTCAGGAAAAATTCTGATCTTGCCACAAAGATAGATGCCTTGGATACAAGAATGACAGCAATGGAAGCATCTCTTACAGCAATTCATCTACACCAAGCTCAATAAACAGACTTGCTTCAGAAACTAGTGGTTGCACAAACCTCCTCCTCTACTCAGCTTGATGATAACAAAAAGGGGGAGATAGAGAGTTCTAGGAGTGAGGGGGAGCAAAAAGTTCTCAACATTCAAGTTAACAAAGTAATTGTGCCTATAATTACTATCTCAAAGCCATCAGCTAAGGACAGCATTGATCTGATAAATAAAGTAGCAGCCAATATAAGAGCAGCTGAAAAGGAGCAGTTGAATCCAATCAACTGGGAGAAAATTGATGAGGATATTCAAAAGAAGTTTGTGCTAGCAAAGAAGCCAGAAAAGTCAGCCATTCATCACTCTCAAGTCAGGCAAATCTCTGTGAATGAAATGAGCATGAACTATCTGGAAAGAGGATAACCATGCTGCATCAAATCTCCAAAGGCTGAAGTACTTTTGAAGCCAAGGGTGAACTATCCAAAATCATCACCAAAGAACCTTTTGGATACAGTGTATGAGACGTCAAATCCTGATGAGAAGAAACTGTTATCAAGATCCATTGCCTTCTACAAGGATCCAACTTATTCAGCTTTGAAAAGGAGAATTGCTAAAGTTTTCAAGAATGGTAAAGAAATTTGTGTGGTGGCTGAACATCCTCAATTTGCTGAAGCAAAGAGAGAAGAAAAGGCAAGATTGAAGCAAGAAAAGAAGCAAGCTGCTCTAATTGCTAAAAAGGCCAAACAAAAGAAAGAGCAAGCTGCTATCTTGGCCAAGCTACAAGCTGTGAAACCAACACAACAAATTCATGCTCAACCATCTGAAATCACTGAATCTCAAGATCCAAAGAAGCAAGTTGAAGCACAACAGAAGAAATCTCACAGATACAGGGAATTGGCCAAAAGAACCAAAAGAAAATTGAACTTTGTTGGTAAGGAATTGGAGGATCAGTTTCCCAAGGAATCCACTCCAACTACAACTCAAGCATCAAAACCCTCAGTGGTATTTTAAGACATTAAGGTGGTGGATCCTTGCAGGAACATTCATGGTGAACCTATTGTGTCTAAGGATGAACCAATAGACTGGGTACCAATTCTTGACTTCAATTTGCCAATCCTTAACAAGCCAAAGAGAACAAAGTCAAGAGCAGTCAAGAAAGTGAAGTTGTCACCTCTCAAATCCAAATCTCTAACCAAAACTCAATCCGAAGTCAACAAGGGAGATTACATGTACTTATGTGACATCAAGGAATTCTCTAATCTAAACCTCTATCTAGATGAACTGGAAGAAGTTAGAGGGATTGATGCCTATAGGAATCTACCTGAAAGGTTAATTTTCAAGTACAAGGGAGGAAATGAGATTCAATGACCACTTCACAGGATCCTTCAAGAAAGCCAATCTATGTTGATAAAGGTTTATTCATCATTTAAGAAGAACTTTGGTTTCAATGTAACTGCAAGAAGACTTGTTTTAAAGAAGATTGAAGAACTGAGGAGTATTAGAGCTAAAGATGCACTCCCAAAGACTCTAACCATTCCTTACACAGGGAGTAGAATGCATCTAAGGCCCTACTGCCTGATGGAGTTCATGGATGACAAAGGAGTTAGAAGATTTTTCATATTAGAAGACCAATTGAGCATCTCTAGCAATGAGACTCTTTTGGAAATGCAAGAAAAAACTAAATCTCTCAGAATCAGATGAACTGGAATTCCACAGACAGCTCCAAAATCAGATAGAGGAAAACAATAGAAAGCTTGGAAAGAGATCTAGACCTTCAAGGAATTAGATTAATCTGCTCAGGCTAGAGGAGCATCTTAAAAATGACTGTGAGCTAATCTTTGTGCATTTTGTTATTTGAAGCACTTTACAGTTTTATCTACTTACTTTTTAAGTTGTATTTTTTAGGGTGTTTTGTTATCATCAAGTTTCTCTTAATTTATGGCTACAATTCCAGTAGACATAAATTGGGGGAGATTTTTGTGGATATGTTGTGAACTTGATGATTTCATTAACCAAAATACCTTAGTAGATTTTACTTAGTGAAAAATGTAGCACTCGACGGATAAGGAATATAGTCCCGACGGATGACTCAATATAGTCACGATGGATGATGATTAATTATCCATCGAGTGAGTAGCTTGTGTAATAATGAGTCTGTAGCACATTTCTGCATACATCTTGTTTAGATTCTGTAGTAGCACTCAAGTCATGTTGACTTTAATTAGATATGCAGAATAGGTTGATTAATTTTACATAGATGATGTCTTGTAATTCTGCATAAATGAAATAAAGTCAAGTGCCAGATAGCTACCCGACGGATAAACAACAATGCCACTCGACGGATGATCAATAAGGCAACCCGACGGATGATCATGTACCCAACGGATAATCAATTCAAATATCTGTTGACAGTGACAACACAGTCACATGCGTCGAGTGTATGCAAAAAGAATGTGGAAGCCTATTCAACTGGGTTTTAGAGAACAAAGAAACATTGTCATTTCCATGCTATTATGAAGATATTCAAAGATGCTGGAACAGAGTAATGAATCAGCATAGTATTAGACTTGATAGGTTTTGTTTTATTATCTTGTCTTATTACTTTATAATCTTGGTGATATATAAACCAAGAAGTAGCAAATAGGAGGATACTAAGCAAGAACATTACCTCAGAGAAACAATTGTAAGCTGCATCCTTAGCATTCTTATGTAAACTTAGTTGTTCATATTTGTAAGCAGCTGTGAGCTAATCTTGCTACACAAAGTTCTCTTGATATAATATATATCTCTGGTGGATACATTCAAATCCACCAGAAAGTTTTTAAAGACTTGAGTTTTTAATTACTTGTGTTTTGATTTTACTAACTTCTTATTCCGCACTTTGCAAATCAAACACTTATTTATTATTAAGATAGAACATTTTATAATTTGTGAAAAAGGTTCAAGAATTCCATTCAACCCCCCTTCTGTAATTCTTGTTGCATTGTTAGGGACTAACAACAATAAATACGGGGCAACAGTTACAATATATTCAGAATATCTAATCAAACAAACACCACAGAATAATACGAAGCAACAGATAGTCACTTACAACACCTAAACACATAAGTAATACAGAGCAACGAGTAGTTACTTACAGATATAAGCAAATAAGTAATCAGAGCAATGAAAATTTACTTGCCTCAATCATGCAAACATAAAATTCACATTAGAACACAAAATCAATCCTTAGCAACCCATCAAAAATGAAACATCTAAAATCTCGATCTTCTCCATGATTCAAATTCTGATCAAATCTGTTATTTCTCTTTTGAACCCTCTAAACGACGCTTTCTTGAAAAACACGAAAGTTCTAGATAACGAAAAGAGCTTTCCGAAAAATTTAGAATCAACAAATTCTGACTTACGATAAATTTTCTACGAATTTTATAAGACTGCTGATTTTTGCAGAGAAGAGCCCAACGAATTTTATGAATAAAAAAAAGGAAGACGAATAAGAAGTATTTATAACGATACAAAACCCTATATCTTAACCTACAAGTTATCCATATTAGAATATGATCCAAATTTAGGCCCATAAATCTAATTCTATTTTAAATCCTAGTCCTTATCTAATTTTAATCCTTTTATTCGATTATTCAATTATTAATCTAATTTTAAAAATTACGGAATATTACACATACTCTATGCAATTTGTCAAGGCATGTATTTTTTCATACTATCATTAGAGAATTTATTGATTATTTCAAGCACTTTAATCAGGCGCAAGTTGAATTTGTTAAGAAGTCTGTGAATGGTGTCATTCATTTGTTAGATAGAGCAACACATTATACGTCAGATGTTAAGGGATGGGTTAATGTTGCTCTTGATTTTTATCTTGGAAGCTTTAATTTTAGACTCGATTTGATTATTGCAAGTATGTTAAATTTTTAAAAAAAAACTATGTGAGCTACTGGCACAATACACATGTAAGATTTACTATCCGGGTTATTTTATCATTTATGGGGGCATGAACCCTTTGGAATGCACACACATATGTACTCCATGCTTATGAGCTGTAAATAAGGCAAATAGTTGTCCTAAATGGTATATCGGTTACCTACCCATTTCGTTGTGTTAAAGTGGTTTTCATTGTAAATTTACTTGCAATAACAAAACAAAGTTTTAATTGTTTACTCAATGTTTATATTTAGGAAGTAAAATAGTTTGCATCTAATTTTTTAATTTTGTAATTATTAATTTATATTTTATTTATATACAAGTTTTATGAACATTTAATAAATTTGAGAAGTGTTCATTAATATTGTTTACATTTCTTAACTTCAATATGGTAATGATGATATCAAAAAATAAATGAAATAAACTAATATACGTATATATTTTAAAAAAAATATTCACGTATTGTGAGGCAAAAATCGAATTTTGATAAGGAGGAATTTAACATGTGATTAATGATATTTTCAAATCTATTTTATTAGTCTTATAACTATTTCCCTTTAAAACATGTGATTTATAGTACACAAAATCTCAATCTTTACCCATCAAATTTTGTAGAATAAGATTGTAGTTTGTATAAATATTAATTTTAATTTTATTTAATTGAATATAAAAAGTACTTATGGTTATTATGAGACCACATTTATTTACAAATTTACCTTGGAAATATCACTCTAATATTTTTGGTACTTAACATTTCTTATATTGAGCTAAAAATTGTTTTATGGCCCGTTTAGGAAACTGGATTTCATTTAAAATTCTGGATTTGATCAAATAAGTTGTTTGGTAATTTGGATTTGAATTTCATTTGAAATCCAGGACATTCAAATATTAGTATAAATATGAGAATTTCAAATGACAACTCAAATCTTGTCATTTGAAATCCCTCATTTGAAATGAAATGCAAGTTTTCAAAAGCTCTCTTATATTATTCAATGCATAGCAAAATAATTCATTTTTTATTATACTTAGTTATACAATATTTTTAATATAAATTTGAAAGATGAAGTATATGATATATGTTCGGTTGAAAAAATCTCAGCCCAAGTATATATAGTTGCTAAAAAATAGCTTTTTACTTGCTTTGTATCTTCACGATAAAAGTAACTAAAATAAGAAGGTTACAATGAGGTCGTATTTATATTTGATAACATAATCTTTGACATCAAGAATAAAAAAATTCCCCGCATAGTTCTTAGTCTGTAACAGTTTATCTATTCCCACAGGTTTTTCAAATATAAGCATGACACCACTCTGTCTTGTTCAAATTTCATCAAAAATAGTATGAATACGAAAAAAATTACTATGAAATTAAGGAAAGAAATATAAATCAAACTTTATTTTTCTTATAAATTATTAGTCACAAAATTATAAGAATGACACCTTTTCACCTTTTAAAGCAATATGTGCTTTACACAGAAAAGATACCATTGTGTTTACAAATAAAAACCATGTTTATTCCAAATATAAAATAGAAATAGAAACCATGTGTATTCCCCTATCAAGTCCAATAATAAAAATTATGAGCCAAGGTCCCTACTTCTGAAGAAGCATATCCAGATAACTCATGGACTCAAACAATGATCCACTGTTATTAGCTAAAACATTTACCTCAAAATCAGATACGCCATAATCTTCCACACTAACTGATTCAGCAGTCCCAACTTGCTTACTGATGCTACCTCCAGAGGAAAACCCAACTATTACATTTGACTCGGCTGAAGTCGGGCTCTTGCTTTGGCACACATTGTTAAACATAGTCTTCATATAGTTCTCAAACAGGGAACTGGGCTTCGGTATGTTTTTACTTTTCTGTATAGCATTGATGCACTTCCGCTTGGTGGCGTTCCATCGATTCTTGATATCGGTCTCGCTACGCCCCGGGAGCAGCTTTGAAATTTCAACCCACTTGTTGCCCATCTTTTCATGGGCCCGGATCAGCTGCATATCCTCCTCCTCAGTCCAAGCCCCTTTCTGTAATATAAATTTAAAAATATGTAATTTACTTTCATAAGAAATTAATTAATAAAATGTTACATGATTCGTGGTGTAGAGTGTTAAACAAAAACATCATAATGCAAGACTTTTATATCATCACAATAAAAGAGATATTCAAAAAGGTGATACATCATAAAAAATCCTAGAAACTGAATAAACAATCAGTTAAATATTAAAAAATATAAGAAAATTAAATACAAAAGGTAATGAAATCTCCTATAGATACAATATAGATAAATAAAAATATAACTGACATGTTTCATCTTTAAATGGCAACTTGTTATATTTAAAGCAATAAAATCTAATATTCAGATGACATGCATATGTGTCATGATTAATTTACAAATTGTATTGTCAAAATGTAAAGTGCAACCATGTGTGCTGAGTTAATAATGACCTCATGGAATGAGAATCTAAAGTACAGATTGGTGATGTTTGTAAATACTTCAAAGACTTTATTATAATTCTCAAGTTATGTACTTTCTAAAATTTTCTATCAAAAAATATCTTATTTATTTTGGGTATACAAATATTTCTTAGTATTATATTAAGAGAGAATAGTTTAACAATAATTGGTGAAGAAAAATAAAACCTTGAGTCCAGGCTTAAGATGATTATTGTATCGTTCCCTTAACTGCTTCCCAAGCCTCCCGGGCATCATCCTAGCAATGTAACTCCACTTCTTATTTCCGTACTTGTGCACTAAATTCAACAGCATTCTGTAAAAAAATTCAAATAGTATTTATTGCAAAAGATTTTTCGCATTAATTACAAATTAATTTCATCAAATCTTTACTTACACAATAATCGTAAAATTTATTAGTAATTAAAATCAGATTTACCTGTCTTCTTCCTGGATCCAATGCCCTTTAATGCCATTCTTATATTTTCTCTCATTATTTCTCTTGGCCCTTCCATCACCCACTATCTTATCTACATTCATGCATGAATTCGCTAAATCCGATGAACCAAATTCTTGGATGTTGACATGAGGATTAATTGCACGAGTTTGGACATGCATTGGAGGCATGAGTTGTTGTGATGTGTTCGGATGAATAAAACCAGGATACTGCTTATACAAACTAACATCATTTGATGATGAAGTAACTGCTAATCCGTTATTTTTTGAGTAATCAGCATGATTGACACCTGGTGCAGAAATTGATGAAGCAAGTAGATTTGGATTCGAATAAAAATCCTGAATATACGGGTTTAAAGATGATCTTCCACTAGTAAATGCTTGATGAGCAAAGTTTGTAAAGTTTATATTCATAGGATTCTTTTGAGATGAGTTATAAGTAACTTGTTGATTTGAGAAAATATTATTTTGATGAGGATTCACCGGATTCTTTCCATACATAAAGGGTTTTGATTTAGAAACAAAATTCTGACTTAAAAATTTTGACTGAAGCACCATTTTTTCTGGGTAGAAGCAATGGGATGTGCGAGTAGTGAAAATAATGAGAAAAGGGAGTGATAGTTATATGGCTATGTTTTCCTGAATTGAACAGACTGGTGGATCATACATATATTTATAGTGAGTTACAAATTATAGTGTATCTGGTTAGAATGATCGTGACCGTCGGTATGAAGTCTAATCCATCGAAGGAGAATTAGAGTTGAGAAGTGAGAGAAATCTTAGTTGTCTTACCGAAATCAAACATCAGCTTGACATATGGAATACTTAGGTTGTTATTAGTAGTTTTTGTGTTGCATGACGTGTTATATGACGGCTTAGGTGACGTGTAATAATTGCTATATACAAAAAAGATTATCAAATGTTTTTTATTTTAAATACATTTTATTTTCAGAAATAAATGAAATGTAAAAAAACTTTATATAATTTACAATTTAAATAAATACTCCATATTTATATGTATATGATTTTTTTATAATATTTCAATCTGCTTACTAGACGTATAATTAATAATTAATTTCTTTTTTCATTTATCTTCTATTTTACTTTTACATTTTAAACTCAGGCAAGATATATGAATAAATCTCATACATGTATTAGGGGAATCTTGAACAAAATTTATTTTTCTAATACAAATGGAAAATGTATAATTTATAAAATAATATTTCATTTTTTTAAATATAATGTTAAAATGCATGAAAAATATTTTTTCTTTGATTCATCAATATATAAATAATAATATCATATTTCCCAAAGTAAAATATGATGAAGCAATTTAAAATTTCACATACTTTGATCTAGCATCATGCGTACCTATCAATATACATGTGAAGGGGGCATATTTCCGCCATTAAGTATTTGAGGCAATTAACTTTCAAATATAGTTAATTTCGTCATCTATTCTTAATAAATCGGAAAAGCGTGTAATATCAACTCACTTTCTTTCAAAGTAAATTAAATTTAAATTTTATGAAATCTAACTAGTGATCATCTTACGTCAATCTGTAGTAATCAATTTTATAAATTAATCAATCTTGCAACCCAGCTAAGGAATTTAAGATTAAAATCAGAAATTTTTTGAAAAAAATTTATTAAATATCCAAAAAAATAGTAACAACTTCAATATGCATTATTTTTTGAAAATTAGATAAACCAACACCCAAACTTTAGAATCTTGAAATCGCACATAGAAAAAAATTAATTACAAAAATTCAAAATATCCAAAAAAAACTATTACAAATAATCTAGATAGTCTCCAAAATATTATTGAGATATTATCCAATTTCTACCATGTGTGGTAGGGGCTAAAATGACCAGGTGGTCGGGCTGGGCCAGGTTAAAAGTAGAAGGTACTTAGTAGATATTGAGTGTAATACAGGGGGAATGTGTTTTTCTTGATTTTTAGTCTTTTTAAGAGTGATTTGGAAAGTTGGTGAACAGAGCATTTTGAGTGTAGAGATATTACGCATAGCTGAATATAAAGAAAATGCACAACAAACACAGTATTTCAAGCCTCACTTAATTTTTATTAAAATTAAGTATGTTGTGACGCCCTCCGAACCCGGGCCAAAAGTTTGGGGTTCATGACACACACACACAAACATTATAAACTTGTTTATAAAATAATATATGTAATGACCCTACACCACACAACCACGGATCACAACAGGTTAAAGTATAAACATAATCCATAAGCTTACTTACATTACAACGTACCAAATCCCAACTAATTTAACTTACATCTGATTAACAAACATTATTACAAACTTTCAAACTCAAAATTAAAACAAAAGTCTCCTGTTAGCTTATTCCTTCTCAACCTGAAATCCTAGCTCGCGCGCTGGTCTGGGGATCCTCGCTACCAGTAACTTCCTTATTTACTAGAAAAGAACATAAACAGATTCGTAAGAGTGAGCTAACTAGATCAACAAGTCACAGTGACAATACTGAGATTAAACAATGATCAAATGAAAAGATTTAGGGAATCAAGTTTCTTGTTAAGCAATGATTAGATTTGGATATTCACTTTTTAATTTAAAAAAAACAAGGTTATGCTGCTGATTACTCACACACTAACCTCGAGCAAGGCACACAACTCTGCTCTATAAACTGGATCCAAGGCATATATTGGCCTAAAATGACCACCAATCTGGCCTGACCATAAATATGGTCCATATTTTAGAAAACCATCCAATTCTATAAGAATATAATAATAAACAATGTAATTCAATAAATAGTATCATAAACAACATTGATAAGACATTCGTCTTAATGCATGGGGTAATTCATGAGTAACATAAGGGAATAACAATGTATGTATGAAGTATGCCTTTAAGCCTGTAAAAAAAATCAGATAATAGGAGAACAATGGTTTAATGGTAATACAAGAATTGATTCTTTGATGTTACAATCTATTTTAGAAAGTATGAGTGTTTGTACATTTAGAAAATCCATATCACTGACTGGTATACGGTGTATATGTATTTGTAGAGTAGTATCGTATGTATGTGGTTTTGTATCTGGGTATTCAACAATCAATGGTTCACAATGAATCAGACTTACGGTTCAAATAACAAATGATATGATCAGGGTTTAGGGTTAACCATTATAAATCATTTTCAATATAAAACAAGAACTATTTGGAATACTTAACAATAATATTACAAGGAGGCTCAGGAATACTTGCCTTATCTCTATTGATTTCCACTTTACTTGCACCCGTCTATCGATTCTTATTCACTGACCACTTGCTTCCCCTTTCTATGCCTCTCTTCCTCTGCTAGACATTACAAGTATCTATTAAAACTTATTCTCATCTTATACTAATCGTCACGTAGATGTTACAAGCATATGTCTACCCTTCGTTTTACCCAAATCCGACGTACGGATTAAAAGTTACGACGAAAACCGTCAAACAATGTACATACAGGCATATTATACATCATTCAGATCACACATAGCACATAGCACGTAAGGTATTCGATAAAAATAATTTCCAAATAGAAGGTTCGGGATTAAAATGATTTTTCTGGTATTTAATACGAATTTTTGAATATTTTTCGGGATTAAAACTGGTAACAGAATTATTAATAAAAAAATTACAAGGTTCGAATACCTGTATCTGAATTTAAAATTTTGTATTAATAATTATCGAGCATTGAACATAATTTAGAATAATATCTTAAAGCTCGAAGCTATTTTTCGGAATTTTTAAATCAAAGAAAGAATTAAATCTAATTAAATAATCAATTAAAATTAGGTAATAACTAATTAAATTAATTAATCAATTAATATTTAAATTAATTGACCAATTAAATAATTTATTATAAACTAAAATTAATTAATTAAATAATTCAAATTTATTTTTGAATTAAAAATAATTTTTGGAATTAAAATAATGATTTTTGGAATTTTTAAATATTACAAACGAATTTCTGAAATTAAAAGAAATAAAAATATGATTTTTAAATAATTTTAAAACAGGAATCCTAAATTTTCAAACTTTGGAAACCACAGGGACTAAACTGTTTTATTTTTAAAACATCGGGGAATAAACTGTAATTTTACAGTTTTCCTTGCCGGAAAATGACGGGTTCGCCGGAGTTCTCAACTCTGGTACCCTCCAGCCACCACAAACTCTAGAAATATTCTACAAATCACAGGGAATCTAACCATGCAATCCAATCAAACAAATCATCCCGGAGTTGGCCGGAATAACTCGAAGAAAACTCGCTGAACGGCGAGTTCTTCGTTGCTCCGATCAATCCAACTCCGGTAGCGTCTGTACTTCAAACCACCACCAATCGATTCCTTTTTACAAGCTCTACACATCGGTATCAATCACTTTCACTAATAACCCCTAGATAAAAATGCCTAATTTTCAATTAAGAACATTCAAATCGAAATAAACCTTAATTTTAATTACAGAGAATTAAACCCACTTTTGAACATGTTATTGAACTCCAAATCACTATTATGACATACCAAAATGATTAGGATTTAATTTTCTACAATATGCAAGCATCAAATCATGTAAACAACATCAAAATAAAAAATTCATAATTTAATCATAATTAATTCAAAAATAAATAAAAATATAGAAAAAAGCCGGTTAGTCCTGCAGTTGTAAGGATTGTGAAACTTGATTCTGCACTCCAAGACCTTCGTTTTGCTTTCTCGTACATAAAAATCCCAGTTGGCTAACACCTCCGATTCTTGGTTTGATTACGAAGAACACTATGAATTCTAGGGTTTTTCTCTAGATTTTATATAAATTTACTATTTAATTGTGCTTATCTGTACAAAATAAAATACGGTAAGGGCTATTTATGTTTACGGAATATTGGTACCCTGTTGGATCATATCATATATAAAAATAGAATACTTAATCGCTAAGTATTAATAAATTCAATACCGGTTTTAGGATAATTATCAAAACCGGGCTTTTTGCAAATACAGTCTTGGTCTCAGCGCTTTGGTTACACGAATTATGAGAAGATAATATAATAGTTTAATCAAAACATCCCGTTTCTCAAAAATACGGGTTTTATCGGTTTACCGAAACGAAAATAGTATAGTAAAATTTGTACTGGGAATCGTACAGGTAAAACGGTACTCCGGATCAAAAAATTCAAAACACAGAAAATGCTCGGAGTAAACAAATTGGACGACTAAAGTTGGACGATTCCCGATTATTCAAAATAATTTGTATTTAATCTGAAAAATAATTTATTAAATCTATAAGTCTTTTATAAAATCATATAACAACATATAAATTAATTGAAAAATATCAAAATTATCTATACTACTGTTGCTTCCCTGAGCTGAAGATGCACTCAAGAATGGGACGGCAGTGATCCGCCGACAAGCTCTATTTTAAACATATAAAAATTAAAATTCTCAAATTTTATCACATTTAAATATCAAACACAATTACCAATTAACAGATAATTCACCAAAAATTCATATAATAATCACATAATATTCATTTATTGATAAAAATAATTACACATTATATCTTGGATATTACATATGTCTTGCTACAATTCCTTGGTTCTTAAGAATTTAAAAACTCGGCTTCCTCCTTGAGATAGTACAAGAAAATTTAGATATGTTTTTCCCTTTTTAAAAACAAAGGACCAGTGTTTACTTTATAGATTAGTAAACACAAGTTTACACATCATGCAATAAGGTTACTAAACCCTACTTTAAGTTATCTCTAAAACTTTCCATTTCTGGCTTAGTGAATCCTTGCAAATCTTGTAGGTTTGTGACCTTCTTTTGTCAGTTAATCTTGGCCCTTGATCATGCACTCTTCAACCTGCTTTTGTAGATTTTTCAATCTAAGTGATTAGATCATTTGTTGATTGATAATCTTGAAGATTTAACTTGTCTACATTCTATACTTGAGGTTTATATCAAGATCTCCAGTTTGTTCTATAAAGAACTAACATCTCGATAAGTATAATGATTTATCGAGATCTCTGAGTTCTCTATAAGTATCTTTGACTTATCGATGTCTCTGAGTTCTATATAAGTGAACTTGTCTTGTTGAGGTCTCCAAATCTCTGCATGTAGAAATGACTTTTCGATATCTCTGAGATCTCTATATGCATTTTGACTTGTCGATGTCTCTGAGATCTCTAATGAGAATGTTAGATATATTTGTGATGTCATGTCTAATCTGATTTGTTTAGTTTCAGAACTTATTATCAGAACTTAACTGGAAATCAGAACTTACTGAAGACAGGAAGTTATCAGAACTTAAGCCATTAGGACTTACATCAGAACTTAAGTGCGGATACACTTCAGGAATGAAAAGCGGCTGATTTACAGGAGAGGATCTGGATTAAACAAAAGAAGATAAGCTTGGAGAGTTGTACAGCTAAAGGACTAAAGTAGATAATCTCTTATTGATGTATTTTAAGAAACAAAACATATCATATCAATTAGGATATATCTTGTAAATGTGTAGTATATAAACACAGATTAGGGTTTACACTAAATATGTTGTCATTAATGAGAATATTATTCATTGTAACCCTAACAGCTCTTAGTGATGTCATACATCACTCAGAGAGTAGATTAAACCTACTGTAACAGAGTTTGATATATTGAATAAACTTGTTTTCTGTTACATACTTGTGTTTATAATCGAATTAATTGTAGATACTATATTCAACCCCCTTCTATAGTATCATTGAGGCCTAACAAGTAGTATCAGAGCCAATCTGTTAAGCTTACAAATAGTTAAGATCCAAACAAACAATCAATCATGTCTGATCAATCAAAAACACAAGACCCTCAAGAACCTGCAAAGGTTCAACCCATTCAAAACACCAGTAGATATGAAACCATCAGGGTTCCTATGCTCAGGGTGTCTGAGTACCCTGTATGGAGTGTGAAGATGGCCATGTTTCTGGAAGCTACAGATCCAGAATATTTAGACAGAATTTATGATGGTCCACACAAGCCCACAAAGCTTTCTGTTGCAGTTGGGAATGAGCCACAGAAGATGATTCCCAAAGAAAAGAGAGAACTCACCACTGAAGACATCTCTTCACTAGGCAAGGATGCAAAAGTAAGACACTTGCTTCATAGTGCACTTGATAATGTCATGTCAAATAGGGTGATTGGATGCAAGACTGTAACAGAATTCTGGGATGCATTGGAAGTGAGATATCAAGGAACCAATGCCATCAAAAAGAACAGGAAGACAATACTCACACAGGAGTATGAGCACTTTGACTCAAAATCTGATGAGTCACTAACTGATACATATGACAGATTCATAAAGTTGTTGAATGATTTGTCACTAGTGGATAAGGAATATGATCCAAAAGATTCAAATATGAAATTCCTACTAGCTCTTCATGAAAAGTGGGATTTGAAAGCTACTAAAATAAGAGACAACTATGAACTTGCTAATATGTCTCTTGATGAAATCTACGGGATGCTCAAGACTCATGAACTTGAGATAGATCAAAGAAAGAAGAGGCATGGAGGGAAGTCTAAGACAGTTGCTTGAAAGACTGAAGAAAAGCCAATTGTCTATAGGAAAGCAAAAGGAAAGGCTCTCATCATACAGTCTAATTCAGAGTCATCAGATTCTGATGATGATGATTCAGAACCTGAAAATTTATCTGAAGTAGATGTTGATGCAGAGATGATGCAACTGTTTGCTCTTATGGTGATGGGTATCACAAAGATAGCCTACAAGAAATTCAGAAAGGGTAAGAAGTTTTTCAGGAAAGGTGGAAGTTCTGACAAGAAAGGGTTCAGAAAGACTGAAGGCAAAGGAGGAAAGTCTGACAGAGGAGACAACTTAAATGTCAAATGCTACAATTGTGGTGAAAGAAGTCACATCTCTCCTGATTGCAAGAAAGGAAAAGGTGATAAAGACCAGGCACTTATCACAAAGAAGAAAAACGGGGCAGACACTTCAGAATCTGAAGAAGAGGTAAACTATGCCTTAATGGCAAATGCTGATAGCAGTTCTGATGCTGATGAACTAAAGGTACCTCTATCAACTCTTGTTTTTTGATACAGAAGATATTACTGAGTTGAGATTATTTCTGAAAAAAATTTATATTAGCTATAGAGATTAGACTTTAGAGAATGAAAGATTAAAATCTGAAAATCTAAAGTACAAAAATAAAAATAGTTATCTTGAAGAAGAGTTAGTCAAGATGAACACTATTCAGACATAGAGAGATAATGTTGTGTATGTTAAGAATGTTGCTTAAACAGAAATATTATCTAAAAACTTAATTAGAAAGAGAAAGAGAAATCATCAGGACTTGGACTAACTGAGGCATAACAACTCAGAATATTCTAAGTAGTGGAAACTGGAAAGAGGGGTTAGGTTATAAAGATGGTAAAAGTGAGAAAGGTACTTTGCCAGTTAAGCCAATTGCTATCAAACAGATTGTAAAGCCAAAGGTAAATCCTGTTAAATTTATTGCAAAAACTGTTGTGTCTGATTCTGAAGAGATGAAAGACTCTAAAATAGAAGTCAAAGAAAAGTCAACTTCTGACAGATTAAAACAGGATAAACCAGCTTGGGTAAACATTGGCTTAATGACAAAGAAGCAACTTAAGTATAAGCTAAAAGAGATTAAAAATATGAACAAGGTAAAGGAATTGTTGTGAATATGTTGTGGACTTGATGATTTCTTTAACAAAACACCTTAGTAGATTTAACTTACTGAAAAATGTAGCACTTGACGGATAAGGAATATAGTCCCGATGGATGACTCAATGTAGTCCCGACGGATGATGATTTATTATCCATCGAGTGAGTAGCTTGTGTAATAATGAGTCATGTGGCACATTTCTGCAAACACCTTTGTTTAGATTCTATAGTAGCATATAAGTCATGTTGACTTTAATTAGATATGCAGAATAGGTTGATTAATTGTACGTAGATGATGTCTTATAATTCTGCATAAATGAAATGAAGTCAAGTGCCAAATAGCTACCTGACGGATGATCAACAAAGCTACCCAACAGATGATCAACAAAGCTACCCGACGGATGATCAACAAGGCAACCTGACGGATGATCATGTACCCGATGGATAATCAATTCAAACATCTGTTGACAGTGACAACACAGTCACATACGTCTAGTGTATGCAAAAGGAATGTGGAAGCCTATTCAACTGGGTTTTTGAGAACAAAGAAGCATTACCATTTCCATGCTATTATGAGGATATTCAAAGATGCTGGAATAGAGTAATGAAGTAGCATAATATTAGACTCGATAGGTTTTGTTTTATTATCTTATCTTGTTACTGTGTAATCTTGGTAATATATAAACCAAGAGTAGCAATTAGAACAACAAGAAGACTAAGCAAGTATTTTTCTCAGAGAAACATTTGTAAGTTGTATCCTTAGCATTTCTCTGTAAGTTTAGTTGTTCTCATTTTGTAAGCAGCTATGAGCTATTCAAGCTTCACAGAGTTCTCTTGATATATATATATATATATATATATATATATATATATCTGGTTGATACATTCAAATCCACCAGAAAGTTTTAAAGACTTGTATTTTTATTACTTTGTATTTTGATTCATATTCAACTTGTTATTCCGCACTTTGCAAATCAAAACACTGTCATATATATTTTAAGTCAGAACATTTTCTATTTTTGAAAAAGGTTCAAGAATTCCATTCAACCCCCCTTCTGTAATTTTTGTTGCATTGTTAGGGACTAATAATTGGTATCAGAGCAAGCTCTTTAAGAACAAAGAGTTTAAATATCACAACAAACAACAAGATGAACAAGAAGGATGTTGGAGTCAAGATTCCTTTTCTGGATAAAGATAATTACCATCACTGGAAGGTAAAGATGCATCTTCATTTACTTTCTCAAGATGAGGCCTATGTAGATTGCATAGAGAGAGGCCCTCATGTACCAATGAGAGCTGCAACTGGAAATGAGCCATCAGTTCCCAAGCCAAAGCATGAATGGTTAGATCCTGATATTGAACAAGTCACGAAGGACAAGAAGGCCATGAATATTCTGTTCAATGGAGTTGATGGTGACATGTTTGACAACATCATCAATTGCAAAACTACCAAGGAAGTTTGGGATACTATTCAGATTATCTGTGATGGCACTGAACAAGTTAGAGAAAACAAGATGCAGCTACTAATTCAGAAATATGAGCATTTCCATTTTGAAGAAGGTGAAACTCTCACTGATATCTTTAGTAGATTACAAAAGCTACTAAATGCTCTAAAGCTACATGGAAGAGTCTACCAAACCAAAGACTCTAACCTTAAATTTATGAGATCCCTACCAAAGGAATGGAAACCAATGACAGTCTCCTTGAGAAACTCACAAGAATACAAAGAGTTTACATTAGAGAGACTGTATGGCATTCTACAGACTTATAAGCTTGAAATAGAGCAAGATGAAAGAATGGAGAAAGGGAGAAAGAAAGGAGGGTCCATTTAACTGGTTGCTGAGTTAGAGAAAGAGAAGGAGATGAAGATAGAAGCTGTTGAGTCTACTTCAAAGGTCTGTGAAAACAAGGGCAAGCGGCTGGTAGCAGAAAGTGAAGATTCTTTGAGCCAAGATGACATGGAGGATATTGATGAACATCTAGCATTTCTTTCCAAAAGATTTTCCAAACTCAAGTTCAAGAAGAACTTTGGAGCAACTAAGCCAAATAGAAACATGGTGGATAAATCAAAATTCAAATGTTTCAAATGTGGCTTGGCAGGGCACTTTGCCAGTGAGTGTAGAAAGTCAGATTCCAACAAGAAGAAGTTTGAGCCTGTGGATTATAAACAGAAATATTTTGAGTTGCTCAAACAAAAGGAAAGAGCTTTCATTACACAAGAAAATGACTGGGTAGCAGATGGTCTGGATGAGGATGATGATGTCAGCTATGTCAATCTAGCCCTAATGGACAAGTCTGATGAAACATAGGCAAGTTCTTCAAGTAATCAGGTAATCACCACTAACCTTGCACATTTATCTAACGCTGAGTGTAATGATGCAATAAATGACATGTCCACAGAATTATATCATTTGCGTGTTACACTTAAGTCTCTTACTAAGGAAAATGCTAAAATCAAAGAAAACAATTTGTTTTTAAGTGAGAGGAGTAATGTGCTAGAATCTCAGTTTATTGAATTTCAAAAATTGAGAATTGAGTGTAAAATTGCTAAGGATGAATTAACCGAGTTCTTGAAGAAAGAAGAGATCTTGAAGAAGCAGCTTGAACGAGAACAGGAGGTGATTAAGGCATGGAAAACATCTAGAGATGTTCATGCTCAAATCACCAAAGTTCAAGGTATTGAGTCCTTTTGTGATGCAGCCTGGAAGAAGAATAAGGAGAAGCTGGAATCCAATTTGGTTGAAGGATTGCTAACAGATGTGGACTCGACGGATGATGAGAGTCATCCGTCGGATAACCAAAAGGATTATCCGTCGAGTGACATACCTCATCCATCGGCTGTGAGCAAACCTGTGAGTAAAGCCAAACTTGCCAAGTTAAATTAAAAGTATGGATCAGTTTCCAAAACTTCATTTCAGAAAAATCTAGTCAAGTGAGGAAGTGAATGTTGGTCATCTGTCTATCAAGCAATTGAATGACAGACTAGAAAAGATTGAGGTTAAACAGAGGCTAAAAGGAAAAACAATATAAATGGTAAAGTAGGGATTAATAAGCCTAACACCTACACATCTGATAAGTATGCTCCAAGAAAAATCTGTGTTAAGTATGGTAGTGTAAATCATCTGTCTGTTAATTGCAAAACTGCCATGGCTACTTCCATATCTGTGCCACCTCCTTTTCCTAACATGAATGCCATGCCTTCTATGCCTATGAATGCTATGTCTACAAAGAATATGAATGCATAATTTGCTAATATGACATTTGTACCTAATCCTTATTATGCTGTATTTAGTATGCCTCAAATGTTATTTAGCATGCCCTACTGGAATAACATGTTTACTAATAGCATGCCATTTCCTATTAATCAAAATATACATGATAATTTTGTTGTAATGAATGGTTTCAAAGGTCCAACTCAAATGACTAAGGATGAATCTGATATCCCAAGGTCAAATGAGATCAAACCTAAGAAACAGAAAAAGAAAGCTAACAAGGCAGGACCCAAGGAAACTTGGGTACCAAAATCAACTTGATTTGATTTTAATGTGTGCATGGAAACAGAAAGAATCTATGGCACTTGGATAGTGGTTGTTCAAGACACATGACTGGTGATTCTACCCTGCTCACAGAGTTCAAGGAGAGAGCTGGCCCAAGCATTACTTTTGGAGATGACAGCAAGGGTTATACTGTGGGATATGGCTTGATTTCAAAAGACAATGTCATCATTGAGGAGGTTGTTTTAGTGAATGGTCTCAAGCATAATTTGTTGAGTATCAGCCAGCTGTGTGATAAAGGCAATTCAGTAACCTTCAACTCAGAAGCATGTATTGTAACTAACAAAAGGAGCAACAAAGTGGTTCTCACTGGGGTGAGAAAAGGAAATGTGTACTTAGCTGACTTCAACTCATCAAATGCAGAATCTGTTACTTGTCTTCTCAGTAAAGCAAGTCAAGATGAAAGTTGGTTATGGCATAAGAAGCTATCCCGTCTAAACTTCAAGACCATGAATGAACTTGTAAAGAAAGAACTAGTTAGAGGCATTCCACAAGTGGAGTTTTCTAAGGATGGAATGTGTGATGCTTGCCAAAAGGGAAAGCAAATTAAAGCATCATTCAGAAAGAAGCTTGATTCAACAATTGAAGAACCTTTGCAACTGCTACACATGGATTTGTTTGGACCAGTCAATGTGTTGTCCATCCCAAGGAAATTATTTTTCCTAGTAATTGTAGATGATTTCTCAAAGTTCTTTTGGACATATTTCCTTAAGCCCAAAGATGAGGCTAGTGAAATCATCATCAATCACATAAGGCAAGTCAACAATCATCCTGATTCCAAAGTTAAAAGAATCAGGAGTGACAATGGAACTGAGTTCAAGAATTCTGTCATGAGAGTATTTTGTGAAGAAAATGGGATTTTACATGAGTTTTCAGTAGCAAGAACTCCACAATAAAATGGAGTAGTAGAAAGAAATAACAGATCACTTATTGAAGCTGCAAGGACAATGCTTGAAGAGTCTAAGTTACCAACATATTTATGGGCAGAAGCTGTAAATACTGCATGCTACACTCAAAATATTTCTCTGGTTAATCAAGCAAAATGCATGACTCCCTATCAATTATTCAAGAACAAGAAGCCAACTCTAAATTTTCTTCATGTCTTTGGCTGCAAATGTTATATCTTAAGAAATCAAACTGATCAGAATGGGAAGTTTGATGCTAAAGCAGATGAAGGAATTTTTGTTGGATATGTCGTTGGTAAAGCATATAGAGTCTACAATCTAAGAACCAACATTGTTGTGGAATCAATACATGTTGTGTTTGATGATAAAAAGATTGAAGGACTGCAAGATGGAGATTACCATGAGAGCCTCAAACTTGACAATGTAGAGATGGTTAGTGATGACAGTGATGATGAAAGTGATCAAGAAACAGTATCAAAAGATAATGCTGAAAAATCCACTACCAATGGAGCATAAAATTCAACATCTGTCGAATTGCATAATGCTTTATCTGTCGGGAGAAAACCAGCTTTATCCGTCGGTACTCAAAATTCACCATCCGTCGGGTCATCAAAAGAAGCTGGAAGTTAGAATAAATCACTTACCAAAAGTTCCCCTTTCTCAAATCAAAGATCCATTAACTCAGGGGGAGTTTCTAACAATCAAAACTCAATCACACATCAAGACAACAATGAGGCCTCTTCATCTAGAGCTAATCTACCTCAACAAAGGAAATGGACAAAGGATCACCCCTTTGAGCTCATCATTGGTGATGTATCTTCTAGAGTTCAAACAAGGAAAGTAACTCAAGAAGAATGTCTATATAGAAACTTCCACTCTAAGGAAGAACCAAAGAAGGTAGAAGAAGCTTTGTTGGATCCTAATTGAAAGGAATAAGGTATAGAAGCTGGTACCCAAGCCTAAAGGAAAGAATCAAATAGACACCAAATGGGTATTCAGAAACAAGATGGATGAAAATGGCATAGTAGTCAGGAACAAAGCTAGATTGGTTGCTAAGGGCTATTGTCAATAAGAAGGAATAGATTTTGATGAAACATTTGCTCACGTTACAAGACTTGAAGCCATCAGAATTTTCTTAGCCTATGGAGCCCATGCCAATTTCAAGGTCTATCAAATGGATGTCAAAAGTGTCTTTCTGAATGAAGATTTGGAGGAGGAAGTCTATGTCAGTTAGCCTCCTGGTTTTGAAGATCCAAATTTTTCAGAATATGTTTACTATCTTTTGAAAGCACTTTATGGACTGAAGCAAGCACCTAGAGCCTGGTATGACACTTTGTCAAAGTTTCTTTTAGAGAATCACTTCACTAGAGGTATTGTAGACAAAACTTTATTCTTTAGAAATGTTAATGGTTCTAGTATACTTGTTCAAATTTATGTAGATGACATTATTTTTGGCTCTACAGATGAAAAACTTTGCAAAAAGTTTGCCAAATTGATGCAAAGTAAGTATGAAATGAGCATGATGGGAGAACTAACTTACTTTCTTGGTTTACAAGTTAAGCAAGTTAGTGATGGAATATTCATTAGTCAAACTAAATATATTTATGATCTTTTAAAGAAGTTTGATCTAATGGATTACACATCTGCAAAAACTCCCATGACCACTGCAACTAAGCTTGAATTAAACACTACTGAAAAGTTTGTGGATATTTCAAGCTATAGGGGCATGGTTGGCTCACTTCTGTACTTAACAGCTAGTAGGCCAGATATAATGTTTGTTACATGTCTTTGTGCTAGATTTCAGACTGATCCTAGAGAATCTAACTTAGTACCTATTAAGAGAATTTTCAGATATCTCAAGGGAACATCAAAACTTGGCATTTGGTACCCTAGAGATTCTGGTTTTGATCTAATTGGTTATTCAGATGCAGATTATGCAGGTTGTAGAATTGATAGAAAAAGTACAACATGAACCTGTCAATTTATGGGAAACAAGCTTGTGTCCTGGTTCAGTAAAAAGCAAAATTCAGTTTCTACTTCTACAGCTGAAGCTGAATATATTGTTGTTGGTAGTTGCTGTGCACATATTTTATGGATGAAAAACCAATTGTTAGACTATGGTCTGCAAGTGGAAAGAATTCATATTTTCTGTGATAACACAAGTGCAATTGCCATCACTGAAAATCCAGTACAGCATTCAAGAACAAAGCACATAGACATCAAGTACCACTTTATATGGGAACATGTAATGAATGGTACTATGGAACTACATTTTGTTCTAAGTGAAAAGCAGCTTGCAGGTATATTTACCAAGCCACTGGATGAATCCACCTTTTCAAGGTTGGTAAGTGAGTTAGGTATGTTAAATTACTCTTGAATTCTTCTTAATAATTTGCAAGTTATAATGCAACCAGAGATTTAATTGGTTTTTCAGTTTTGGATGAAATTTTGGCTAAGTCAAAATTTACATCTCGATGGATGATCATTATCCATCGAGTTTGATCATCCGTCGGTATACATATTGTTAATAAAATCAATTATTTTTCTGGAATATTTTATGACTCGACGGATAACTATTTATTCTCATCCGTCGAATTGTCTGAATCCTAGCCGTTAATTTCCTGAACATTATCCATCGAGTATACTTACAGTTTGTAAGTATAACACGATGGATAATTGATGGAATTTTAACAGTTTAATTTTAAATGGCTATTTTGGGCAATTCTTATTGGTTACTTTATTTTACTTTATTATTTTTTCAAGTTATTTTTGAGATAGTATAAAAGCATAATTCATTTTCATTGCTTTCTTTTATCATTCTCAAATCATCTGCTCTAATTTCTTTCTTTCTCAAAAGAAATTATCATATCTCTCTCTCTGCAATTTTCACTCTCTAACAATGGCACCAGTCGTCAAAATCATGTCTCAAACTGGATTTATCTATGAGAAGAACAACTCCAATGCTCTTGTGAACAAGGGGATTTAACAGTCTGGCGACTATGCCATGCTGGAATCACCCAACATCTAGTGTGAGGTTGTTGAAGAGATGTGGACGACTGCAACATACAACTCAACTGATAAGACTATCACATTCACTATTAAAGGTAAGGAATTCTGTGTTAATAGTGATATCGTTAAAGCATGTTTCAAAATTCCTGATAATACTGTAACTTCATTACACACAGATACTGACATTGTTAACATGCTTAACTCCATGGGCTCTGCAATCCCTACTTCTAAATTAAGTGAAATTAGGAGGTTGGGTCTTAAGATGGAATGGAGTTATCTGTATGATGTAGTTACTAAGGTCTTTTCTGGTAAAATCAGTAATTTTGATTCTGTCAATATCTCTATGCTTAACATGTTTTACATGCTAGTCACTAATAAATTTTTCAACATTAGTGATCTTGTCATATTTGAGTTGGGATTTAAGTTAGGGGAGTTAAGTAAGAAAGGTAAAAATGTTTACTATGCTAGATTTTTAATCATGATTGCTAACCACCTCTCTGAGGATATTGTGCATGAGAACCCAACCAACAAATTAGATTGTTGGGTTCAGGAAAGAAGAATCATTGCAGATTTGAACAGGGCAAACCATCACAAAGAGGTGCCACTCTTCTATTTTCCTGTTATGGAGGCACCTCAGGTAAATGAGGTAAGCTCATCTGTCTCTACTCTTCCAGTCCCACACACTTTTTTACATTCTAGTGTAGCTATGGCAACTGTGTCAATGACCCAACAGTTGCCTACCCAAGCTACCAAACCCAAAACTTCAAAAACCAAGACAAAGAAAGCCCCCTCTGGTGTCTCTCAAAAGATGCCAGTTGTAAAATCCACCAAACCAAAAGAGGGGAGTGTGAAGGTGGGTAAGAAAGGTGAGGGACAAGGTGAACATCAAAGAAACCCTAAGGATAAGGTTGGAGAGGTGAGTGTTTCCCAGCCTAGCCACACTGCAGTTTCCCAACAAACTGCAGTGCTTAATAAGGATATAAGCTCATTGCTAGTTGTATCCTCCCAAAAGGATGTGACTATTGAACAAAGCTCTCAGCCAAGAGCACATGCCAAAAGGGTAATGGACACAAGCTCACCCCAAACCTATACTAGAAAGAAGAAACCAAAGACCCTTGGGGATACACAGGGTTCACACACTGTGCAAACTGGTGCTAAAGACACAGTCACTGCACCTTCTTAAAGTCAGTTTGATGTGGCTCCAATAAATGTGGAGTCACAGCCAAAATAATAGAAGCACCTGAAACACCAAACTCTCCCACACACTCCTTGGATGTTGTCATGATAAACACATCACTTCCAAATTCTCCATCTTTAACTTTCTTGGAGAAGCCAAAAATCCAAGCAAGTAAGCATCATCTTTTAGATGATTTGTTGGCTCACTTACCATTTCTTTCTGAGACTGTTGAGACATCTGTGCCAAAATTTTTATCAATCTGCACAGAGTCTACAATAGTCTCCACTCCAAACTCTTTTATTTTTACTCTCTCGATGGATATTGTTCATCCGTCGAGTAGTGATTATATCCCGACGGATAAGCTTAACAGCAGTTATCCGTCAGATTGTCAAACTGCTAACCCGACGGATATCCCTTATCCGTCGAGTGTCTCTACACAGCTTCAAATTTCATCAATTATCACAAGTGCAGAAGACTAAGTGGTAGTGAAATCACTACTAGGATTGGGGGAAGGGAGTGAAATGAGTGAAAGTCTGGGTTGCTCCCAGGAAAAAGGAGAGGAAAAGAGTGAACAAATGTAATTCATTTCTTCAGGATTGGCAAAAGTGAGTGTCAGAAGTCCCACCTTAGATGGTGAAGGTGAGGGTGTGAGGGTGGGAAGCCAAGGTGAGACCTTGATGCAACAAAAGAGAGATCAAGAGAGAAATGCATGTACGGGAGTGATAAGGGTGGAAACCATTGCAAGTGAGTCAATGAGTTTCAATGATGCAGAAAGGAAAAGGCTATTTCAGCAAGAATATCAAGCTGTTACAGATTCCATTTCCCTGGATGCTGAGACATTTACTCACCCTGTGACAGCTTACCAAACTATGGTTGTACAGTGCAATGAGGAGGATGAAAGATTGCTGAATTTGGTGCATACAACACAATCTTTACAAAGAGCAAAGGATGTAATCACTGCTATACCTTCCAACATTGGCAGTGATTTGGAACTGGATGAGACTTTTTTTTTGGATGATGGTGGCGATGGTGAGGAAGATAGCATGGACATAAGGGAGATGTAGATACTCCTGCCTGGATGCTCACAAAAGAATGCTCTTACTCACATCTCCAATCAGCACTTTTCAAGCTGATTTATGACACCCAAGCAGCCATTCAGGCATCTTCCAATGCTAGCACAAAGCAACTACTCAAAGCACATCTTGAAGCTCTCCAGCTACATAAGATTCAAGCCCTCCAATACAGTCAGAATGTGGATGCCATCAAGCAGGAAATTTCTGAAGTCAAGCAGGATGTTATAGAATGGATGGATGCTAGGCTCCTTGCAACCACCATGACTGAAATTGCTCACAAACTAAGGAAGGAGGCTGATCTAAACAGGAAAGTTGAGGCCATTGACTCCAGACTATCTGCTGTAGAGAAGACAATGGCCAAGATAATAAACAATCAAGAAGCTCAGATTGCATTACTCCAACAATTGGTGGCAGCTCAACTCCCTCCCACACAACTTGATGATAACAAAAAGGGGGTGAAAGGATCAAGTGAGGGGGAGAAACAGCTTAACATTCAAGTCAGTAAAGTAATTGTGCCTACAATTACTTTCACCAAGCCACCAACAACAAACAGTATTAATCTAATAAATGAAGCAGCAGCCACATTGAGAGCAACTGAGAAGAAGCAGTTAAGTCCAATTAACTGGGAGAAAATTGATGAGGATATACAAAAGAGATTTGGGTTAGTAAAGAAGCCAGAAAAATCAGCCATTCATCACTCTCAAGTCAGGCAAATATCTGTGAATGAAATGAGCATGAAGAATCTGGAAAAAGGACAACCATCCTGCATCAAATCTCCAATGGCTAAGCTAATTTTGAAGCCAAGGGTGAACTATCCAAAATCTTCACTAAAGAACCCCTTGGACACAGTGTATGAGACACCAAAGCCTGATGTAAAGAAACTGTTGGCCAGGTCCATAGCATTCTACAAGGATCCAACTGATTCAGCATTGAAACGAAGAATTGCTAAAGTTTTCAGGAATGGTAAAGAAATTTATGTGGTGGTTGGACACCCTCAATTTGCTGAAGCAAAGAGAGAAGAAAAGGCAAGATTGAAGTAAGAAAAGAAGCAAGCTGCTCTAGATGCTAAAAAGGTCAAACAAAAGAAGGAGCAAGTTGCTATCTTGGCCAAGCTACAAGCTGTGAAACCAACAAAACAAGTTTCTGCACAACCATCTAAAATAGTTGAATCTCAAGATCAAGTAATGCAAAATGAACCTCCACAGACAAAGAAGCCAAGGTACAAGCAAAGAATAAAGAGAAAGTTGGATTTCAGTGATGAGGAGATGGAAGGGTACTTTCCCAAAGAGTTTATTTCTACAATAACTTAAACATTCATGCCCTATGTGGCACAAGAAGAATTCAAGATAGATCCAACCAAGAATTTTCATGGTGAACCTATCATTCCAAAGGATGAGCCAATAGACTGGGATAGTCTACCAATACCTGAACTCAATCTACCTCACTTCATGAAGCCAAAGAAGACAAAGACAAGAGCAGTCAAGAAGTGAAGCCATCAACTCCCAGTTCTAAGTCTCTAACCAAAGCTCAAACCAAAGTCAACAAGGGAGACATCATGTACATCTGTGACATCAAGGAATTCTCAGACTTAAACCTCTATCTAGATGAACTGGAAGAAGTTAGAGGGATTGATGCTTACAGGAATCTGCTTACAGGAATCTGCTTGAAAGGTTGGTATTCAAGTACAAGGGAGGAAAAGAGATACAGTGACCACTTCACAGGATCCTTCAAGAAAGCCAATCTGTGCTGATAAAGGTTTATTCATCTTTCAAGAAGAACTTTGGATTCAATGTAACTGCTAGAAGACTTGTTCTAAAGAAGATTGAAGAACTGAGGAGTATTAGAGCCAAAGATGCACTCTCAAAGACTCTAACTATTCCTTACACAGGGAGTAGAGTGCATCTAAGGCCCTACTGGCTGATGGAGTTCATGGATGATAAAGGAGTTAGAAAAATCTTCAGATTAGAAGACCAATTGAGCATCTCTAGCAATGAGACTCTTTTGGAAATGCAAGAAATGTTAAATCTCTCAGAATCTGATGAACTGGAATTCCACGGAAAGCTCCAAAATTAGATAGAAGAAAACAACAGAAAGCTTGGAAAGAGATCTAGATCTTCAAGGAAATAGATTAATCTGCTCAGGCTAGAGGAGCACCTTGAAAATGACTGTGAGCAAATCTTTGTACATTTTGTTATTTGAAGCACTCTACAGTTTTATCTACTTCCATTTTAAATTAATATTTTTTAGGGTCTTTTGTTATCATCAAGTTTCTCTTAATTTATGGCTACAATTCTAGTAGACATAAATTAGGGGAGATTGTTGTGAATATGTTGTTGACTTGATGATTTCTTTAACAAAACACCTTAGTAGATTTAACTTAGTGAAAAATGTAGCACTCGACGTATAAGGAATATAGTCCCGATGGATGACTCAATATAGTCCCGACGGATGATGATTTATTATCCATCGAGTGAGTAGCTTGTGTAATAATGAGTCATGTAGCACATTTCTGCAAACACCTTTGTTTAGATTCTGTAGTAGCATATAAGTCATGTTGACTTTAATTGGATAAGCAGAATAGGTTGATTAATTATACATAGATGATGTCTTGTAATTCTGCATAAATGAAATGAAGTCAAGTGCCAAATAGTTACCCGACGGATGATCAACAAAGCTACCCGACGGATGATCAACAAAGCTACCCGACGGATGATCATGTACCCGATGGATAATCAATTCAAATATCTATTGACAGTGACAACACAGTCACATGCGTCGAGTGTATGCAAAAGGAATGTGGAAGCCTATTCAACTGGGTTTTTGAGAACAAAGAAGAATTACCATTTCCATGCTATTATGAGGATATTCAAAGATGCTGGAATAGAGTAATGAAGTAGCATAGTATTAGACTCGATAGGTTTTGTTTTATTATCTTGTCTTATTACTGTGTAATCTTGGTAATATATAAACCAAGAGTAGCAATTAGAACAACAAGAAGACTAAGCAAGTATTTTTCTCGGAGAAACATTTGTAAGCTATATCCTTAGCATTTCTCTGTAAGTTTAGTTGTTCTCATTTTGTAAGCAGCTGTGAGCTATTCAAGCTTCACAGAGTTCTCTTGATATATATATACATATATATATATATATATATATATATATCTGGTGGATATATTCAAATCCACCCGAAAGTTTTAAAGACTTGTGTTTTTATCACTTTGTGTTTTGATTCATATTCAACTTGTTATTCCGCACTTTGCAAATCAAAACACTGTCATATATATTTTAAGTCAGAACATTTCTATTTTTGAAAAAAAGGTTCAAGAATTCCATTCAACCCCCCTTCTGTAATTCTTGTTGCATTGTTAGGGACTAACAGGAAGCTAGGAAAAATAGGAATGAAAAGGAAGGTGTGAATAAAAGTAATAATTATATGCTTGTTCTAATGCTCCTAGAAAGAAATGCTATAATTGTGGAAACTCTAATCATCTTGCTTCTTTTTGCAAGAAAAATAAAGATATAAACTCTTTACCTCCTAGATCAGGAGTCATGAGTCAGTCTGTTAGGTTTAAACCACAAAATTCTTGTTTTCATTGTGGTAGTTTATGGCATTCTATTTATACTTGTAAGGAATATCATAGTTTGTACTATGATTATTATGAAATAAAACCTTCTTTAAAGAAAATTAGTGTAATTCCTTCTAGTGTAAATTCTGATACAAAGTCTGATATAAAGTCTGATAAAAAGTATGTTAGCATAAACTCTGAAACTAAATCCGCTGCAAATGCTAACAAACTTAACAAGGCCAAAGGATCCAAGCAAGTCTGGGTCCTTAAAACTAATCAGTAGTGGTCTTATTGATTGCAGGGCAATAGGAAAAACATCCTGGTTCTGGATAGTGGATGTTCAGGACATATGACTGGAAATAAAGCCCTGCTATCAGACTTTGTGGAGAAAGCTGGCCCATGAGTTTCTTATAGAGATGGAAACATGGGAAAGACTCTGGGATATGGCAATATCAATCTTGGGAATGTCATAATTGAATCAGTAGCTCTTGTCACAGGACTTAAACACAATCTGCTAAGTGTGAGTCAAATATGTGACAGAGGTTATCATGTGGATTTCTTTGAAGAACACTGTGAAGTTGTAAGTAATTCTATAGGCAAAGTGGTTCTGAAAGGTTACAGACATGGTGACATATATGTAGCCAGACTTTTAACAAATTCTGATGGTTCTGCAATCTGTCTGTTAAGTAGAGCATCAATTGAAGAAAGCTGGAATTGGTACAAGAGACACTCTCATTTAAATTTCAACAACATAAATGAGCTAGTAAAGAAAGATCTTGTGAGAGGACTGCCAAAATCAATATTTACTCCTGATGGTCTTTGTTACTCATGTCAAAAGGCAAAACAAAGAAAATCTTCATTCGAGAGCAAAACTGAATTCTCAATTCTTGAGCCTTATCACTTACTGCATGTTGATCTATTTGGTCCAGTCAATGTCATGTCTATTGCAAAGAAGAAATATGTTATGGTTATAGTGGATGAGTTCACAAGATACACTTGGGTGTATTTATTGCACAAGAAGAATGAAACTGCATCTACTCTAACTGATCATGTCAGACAGCTAGTTAGTTAGTCAAAGATTCTGTTAAAATAATAAGAAGTGATAATGGCACTGAGTTCAAGAATTCAATCATGGAAGAGTTCTGCAAAGAGCAAGGAATAAAGCAGGAATTTTCTGCACCTGGAACTCCACAGCAGAATGGAGTTGTAGAAAGAAAGAACAGGACTTTTATTGAAGCTGCACGAACTATGCTCGATGAAGCAAAGCTAACAACCTATTTTTGGGTTGAAGCTGTGCAGACTGCTTGTTTTACAGAGAATGCTACACTCATAAAAACCATGGAAAAACACCATATGAGATGGTGAAGAAAAAGAAGCCAAATCTGAAATACTTTCATGTATTTGAATGCAAGTATTTTATTCTTAAGAATCATCCTGAACAGCTGTCAAAATTTGATCTAAAAGCTGATGAAGGAATTTTTGTTGGATATCCACTTTCCACAAAAGCCTTCAGAGTCTACAATTTAAGAATAAAGGTTGTCATGAAATCTATCAATGTATCTTTTGATGATAAAAAGATTGCTGGACTTGAAGATTTCAATTATCATGATCAGCTGAGATTTGAAAATGAAAATGTAAATTCTGATTCTGTAAATTCTGATGACCTAAATCCTGATCCTGTAAGTTCTGACGGGTTAAATTCTGATGTCATTGAAACTGTGGTAACTGCTCCAAAGGACAATGCACCAGTTCAGGGGGAGCAAGATGATCATACCACATCTCAAGACTCTCAAGAAGCATTGGAACCAGTCACTGGCTCTTCAAGTTCTGATTCATCAAGTTCTGATGAGCCAAAACTCTAATTCTTCAATTCCTGAAGGATCCAACTCAAATTATGGAATCTCAGAGAACATAACTTCAGGGGGAGCATCAGAAAATGCTAATGGAGACACCATGGATCATGGGGGAGGATCCAGTTCTAGAGATCAACTTCCATCTGCAAGGAAGTTGACTAAATCACACACACCTGACTTAATAATTGGAGATCCTGAAGCAGGTGTCAGAATTAGAACAGCAACAACAAATGAATGTCTCTATCATTCCTTTCAATCTCAGACTGAACCAAAGAAAGTGGAAGAAGCTCTTCAAGATGCTGATTGGGTGCACGCAATGTAGGAAGAGTTAAATAAATTTTAAAGAAATAAAGTCTGGACCCTAGTACCAAGACTAAAGGACAGATCAATTGTTGGTACAAAATGGGTGTTCAGAAATAAAATTGACATTGATGGCATAATTACAAGAAACAAAGCAAGGCTGGTTGCTAAAGGTTACTCTCAACAGGAGGGTATTGACTACGATGAAACATTTGCTCCGGTTACTAGATTGGAAGCCATAAGAATTTTTTTGGCTTATGATGCTCACAAGAAGTTTAAAGTCTTTCAAATGGATGTGAAAAGTGCTTTTCTCAATGGAGAATTGGAAGAAGAGGTATATGTTGAACAACCTCCAGAATTTGTAGATCCAAAATTTCCAAATCATGTCTACAGGCTTGACAAAGCACTTTATGGCCTTAAACAAGCTCCTAGAGCATGGAATGAGACTCTGGCTCAATTCTTTCTGGAAAGTGGATTTCACAGAGGCACAATTGACAATACTTTATTCTACCTCAACCATGGAAATGACTTACTTTTGGTACAGATATATGTTGATGATATCATATTTGGCTCTACAAATACAAAACTTTGTGAAATATTTTCCAAGTTAATACAGTCAAGATATCAAATGAGTATGATGGGAGAGTTGAGTTATTTTCTGGGACTTCAAGTCAAACAAACTGAAGAAGGTACTTTTATCAATCAATCCAAGTATACCAGAAATTTACTAAAAAAATTTGGAATGCAAGACAGTTCTACTGCATCAACTCCCATGGCCACTGCCACCAAGTTAGATAAATATACTGGAGCATCAGTAGATATTACTAACTACAGAGGTATGAGTGGCTCTTTACTCTATTTAACTGCAAGTAGACCATATATCATGTATGCTACCTGTCTTTGTGCAAGATTTCAGGCTAATCCAAGAGAACCTCATCTAATAGCTGTGAAAAGAATTTTCAAGTACCTCAAGGGTACAGCTGATCTAGGATTGTGGTATCCTAGGGAATCAGATTTTAAGCTAATAGGTTACTCAGATGCAGATTTTGCAGGATGCAAAATAGACAGGAAAAGCACTAGTGGAAGCTGCCAATTTCTTGGAGGCAGATTGGTTTCTTAGTTTAGCAAGAAACATAAATCAATTTCCATATCAACTGCAGAAGCAGAATATATTGTTGCAGGAAGCTGTTGTACACAGATTCCGTGGATGAAGAATCAGTTACTGGACTATGGGTTAGAATTTTCTAAAATACCCATTTACTGTGATAATCAAAGTGCTATTACTATGACAGGAAATCCAGTTCAACACTCAATGACAAAACACATCAGCATTAGGTACCATTTCATAAGGGAATATGCGATGGAAGGTACAGTGGAATTGCAATTTGTTCCAACAGATCAACAACTAGCAGATATCTTCACAAAACCACTATGTGAAGCTACTTTTACAAGACTGGTAAATGAACTTGGAATAGTTTCAGGTTCTTTCTCAAAATCTATTTAGTTTTTGTTCTCATACATCAGACTTTATGATCAGTGTTTACAGATTTTCTTATCTCAATATAATATGTGCTTAAATTGTAACATATTAAACACTGCTTATTATCTGATGTGATTCTATAAACTCTGAAAGTGTTTTGAATGTTCCATGACTATTCAATCCAATGAGGATTATTATGTTAGATGCAGACTTAGTAGTCTTTAACAAACTATGTATCCCATGTTTGAATTAGTTATTTATGTGGAAATCACTAACACAAGCAAATTCTGATTTTGATCTTAGTCAAATTTACTTCCTGTATCTTATTACTAAGTCACAAACTAGATTATTGCTTCTTATCTGTCAAATTCTGATGTCAGTAAATCTTAAGGATGAACTACATGCTTGATAAGCCTCACTTATCTGAAGAAAATAAAAGAAAAGAAAAAATTAAAATCAGGTACTCCTTTGAGATCTAGAGTAATTTATGTGAAAGGAAAGATCCAAGTGCATTGTTGGTATTAAGTTATATGCATTACAAAAGCAAATTAATTTTTCTTGGTGATTTTTCACATTCTCTGATTACTGGAGAAATATTATGATAACAGCATTAATTCTAATGGCAGTTGTAACTCATTTACACTGAGAAGCCCTTGTCAGAAGAATTTCAAAAGATGCACAAAATAAGCACAAATAGTTGAGGTGGATTCTTGCATAACTTTATTCTACAGTAGACTTCACAATTCAAGACATATTTTAAGCATTTTTCTTAGTTATGCCTTATTTCTAAGATATACTGAAGTTTATCAGATTTTAATCTTTATCTGATCATTTGCACATACACACCATATCACTCCATATGAATGATGAAAATTATTGTGGTGATTAAGTTGTTTCTGATAAACAGTTAAGTATTATTTGCATAAATTCTGAGGATAAGTTATGATTATGTTCTGATGATTAAACTCTGAAGAAACCAATCAGTATTTGTGTGAAGAAACACAAAAACAGTCATTCACTTTTTGAGTACAGAAGCCATGTTCTGATGACCGTTAAATTCTGATAATAGTCTAGTTCTGATGCAAATCCTGATGCTTGCGTGGCATCATTTATTTACTTGACTTATTTTTGGTATTTACTGTAACGGTTATATTTCTCAGAAAAATAATTAGGTGAGATAAAAATAGTCATCATCATTTGTTAGTGGGTTGCGTGTTGGTTTTGGTATGTGCAGGTGTGTAATAATTACTGCATGTTTACCATGCCCACTATTTATGTTTTGACTGATTACACGCTGCCAAGTATAAAAACTGCCGGTTCTAATTCAAAAGAGACGTTACCATGTGCAGAGTATAAATATCAGAGATAAAAGATTATACAATCTTTTACCTACTCTTTTACTCTATTCTCCCTCTCTCTCTCTTAATTTCTTACTCTCTTATTTTCTGACATTCTCTTACAGGCATTTTATCAAACACTTTGCAAACACAAAATTTTCACTTGATTTTTTAACAGAAATGGCACCAAAGGATGTTATTTTTAATGGAGCTAAGTTTGTCCCAAACAACTACTCTGCTATCTTGAACAAGGATGAATCTCCTTCAGAACTTCACTTTGTTCAGGATTTCTTGGCTCACAGTGAAATTGGGTATTCTCTGACCCAACCTCAAGCAATCTCTGGTAAACAAGTGCTGAAGTTCTGGAAGACTGGAATCTATGATGATGGAGGTGAAACTGGATCTCCAAGCATCATCTTCTCATCAGGAGAAGATGAGTATATGGTAACTGTTACTACAGTGAGGCAGGCTCTTCATCTGCCTGAAAACTGCACTTATAACTCAGCACTTGGAGAATCTGTTCTTCAGAACATGATGGCAAGCTTGGGATATGAGAAAAGCTTGTCCAAGATAGGACAGTTGAAGAGGCCTTACATCAGGAGGGAATGGAGCTTCTTCTTTGATTGCATCACAAAGACTTTTGCTAACAAATGCTCCAATTTTGATGCCATTCCAATCATGAGTCAACAAATAGGGTATGCACTTCTTAATCAGACTCATTTTGATTATGCATCTGCTGTGTTAGGCTATATTGGTGACAGAATGAAGGAAGATGCAAATGTAGTATATTTTGCTAGGTTATGTCAATTAATTTATAGTTATTATTGTTCTGATAAGCCACAAGTGTTCAGTGACCTAATGGAACCTTTTAAGTTACATAAAATGGCATTTACTGACTTGTTATCTGCTGATAACAAGAAGGAAGTACTAAGACCTCTCCAAATACCCCAATCTGTCAAACAGTTCTTAGTCAACACTATCCCAGATACTTACACAGCCATATTCCCTGATGTAACACCATCACAACCATCCACTACTCATCAACCACAGTCTACCTCACAACCACCAACATCAGCACCTATTTTCAGCACTTCACAGTCCAAACCCAAATCCAAAACCAAACCAACCTCTGGTACTTCTCAAAAGGTACCAGTTGTAAAATCTGACACATCCTCCAGACCCAAAAACTCAAGAGCTAAATCTATTCCTCAATCTTCACCAAGGAGAAAGATAAGGCTGATTCTGATAGATGAATCTGATGAGGAAGAACAGGTCCAGGTTCCTGCATCAGAACCTGTGATAGAAGAAGCTGAAGAGTCAACTCTTCATAAGGAGAAAGCAGCTGAAGCTTCTGGAATTCAGAAAAGAAAGAGGTCTTCACATTCTGATACAGATCATGTCACCCCTTCATCTAGAAGATCAAAATTGAGGAAGACAAGAGCAGGTGTGCATCTTGCACAAATTCAATCTGAGGATGCTGAAGATGCTGAGGAAGGGGATCAGGAATCTCTGATCTCATCAGAACCTATTGTGATTGAAGCCTTGCCAGCAGCTGACGAAGTTCTTATTCAGGAATCTGAAATTCCTAAAGTCCACAGATCAGAACATGTACAAGAATCTGTGATTTCTCCACCTCACTCTCCAATCAAACCTACAGATGATGTTGAAGAATAAGAGACAAGTCCTGAAATAGATATTCATAATTTGAATATACCTACTGTTCTATATCTGGAAGCTCCAACTACAAAACAGCCAACTCATGTTACTTCTCCAATTTTACAGGCTGAGATACCAACAACACCAATTCTTGATCTTGGAACTGAAGATCAGAATTTAGACAAAGCTGCAATTGCTTCAGAGTACCTCCTACAGCCACACACACCTTAGTGTTATTTGAAGATGAGGAGATTCTAGCAAGTTCTGGAGAGTCAGCTCCAGTAAACGCTCCAATGCCTACAGGAAAGGAGGCATTATTCCAGTTTGAGGAAGAGGCTGCTCCAGTTAAATGGGAGGAAACCTTTAGAGGGGCTGAGTGGATGCATAAATGGAATGATACTGATTTTATTCCCAGCCCACATATTCTGACTGAACATGTTTCAAAAGCTGATGAGTTGCTGACAAGTTCTGACTTCAAGCATCAACTAAAGGTCACTGCTCTCAGTACAAGAACTCTACAAGGTCAACACTCCACTACTCATACAAAGGTTGATAAACTTCAGGAAAAAGCTGATAAGCTAGCCATGATGCAAGATCTAGACAGGAAGAGGTTTTTCAGACCAATTCAAGAAAAAGTGGATGTTATTGAGCAAAATCAAGCCAAGCAGCAGGCCCAACTGAATGAGGTATTACAAAATCAAGCTGCTCAATAGACTCTGTTAAATGAGATCCAATCTTTAGTGGAACTCCTTATTTCTCTACTCCTGACAGATGATGCCAAAAAGGGGGAGAAGGTAGTTAAGTCCAAATGCTCACCAAGCCAAACACTGAAGAAAAAGGATGATCATGAAGATGACCAGGGAAACTTTGAAAAGAGTAGAGGTCAAAGTCAAAGGAAGCAGCTGAGCAAAATTCCCACTCAACAGACAAGTTCTCATAGATCTGCTATGCAAGGGAGGAATAAGGAAGGAAAAAAGCCAACAGATCAAGATTTTCCTTTATTGATCACAAATGCTGATACTTCAAATATTGATGATCAAGTTCTGACAACTACTTCTGATGTGATAGTCCAAGCTGGAAGCCAAGAGTCACAGAAGTTTTTGCAGAATTTGAAATTCAAAGGAAAGAAAGCAACATTCTTCTACAAAGATCCCAAAATTCAATTTGTTGATGAAGAATTGGCCAAGAGACTATTCCTTAAGAATAATCCAGGAGTGGATTTAGAGGAATTAAGAGAAGAAGAAGCTAAATTTTCGGCTGAGAAGGGCAAACCCAAGTCAATAATATATGCTTATAACAATAATAAAGATAATAATAATATATGCAGTGACCCTACTTACCAACCACCACGGACCGCAAAAGGTTAAAGTATGCACACAAGCCAAACACACTAATATATTACAAACCGTTCAAATCCCAACTATTTCAAACTCAAACTGAGTATTAAACATTATTACAAACTTTTACAAACTTAAATTATCCCAAAAGAAGCCTACTAGCTCAGCTTTCTCAACCTGAACCCCTAGCTCTCGCGCTGGACTGGGGATCCTCGCTTCAACTAGTTCTTTTTTAACTGGAAAGAATATAAACAACATTGCACAAATGAGCTAACTAGCTCAGCAAGTCACAATGACAAAACTGAGAATAATGATCATCAGGTGAATATGATTATGATATCAAGTGAACAATGGATTATGATTTAGAATTGGATATTATACTTTTAATTTAAAAACCAAGGTTAGGCTGCTGATCAGTCACGCACTAACCCCGAGCAAGGCACACAGCATTGCTCTAACTACTGGATCCAAGGCACACATTGGCCTAACTTGACCATTATATGGTCTGACCACGAATCTGGTCCACAATTTTATAAAAACAATCAAATTCTAACTGTTAGATATATTTGATAATGTCATGGCTAATATGTTTTATGTTTAGCTTTCAGATCTTACTGAACATGATAAATCAGTACTTAACTGTTGATCAGTACTTATACTGGAAGTCAGGACTTAAGGATATCAGTACGTATGTTATCAGGAGATAATCATCAGAAGATAGATATCAGAACTTAAGTGCTGAAGGATAATCAGATAAGGACAGTAGCTGATTAAAGGAAAGAAGATTGAGATAAACATAAGAAGAGATATGCATGAAGAAGGAATTCCGTGAAGAATGGAATACTTGAAAGAAAAGATATTTGATTTCCATATCAATTAGCGATTATCTTGTAACTGTGTAGTATATAAACACAGACATAGGGTTTACACTATAAGTGTTATTATTATTAGAGAAGATTATTCATTATAATCCTAGCAGCTCTCGTGATATTTGTTCATCACTGAGAGGTAACAGTTCCATACTGTAACAGAGTTTATTATTTCAATAAAGTTTGTTTTCTGTTACTTAAGTTCTTAAAGTTCGATTTGAGTGTACTATACACTGTATTCACCCCCTCTATAGTGTGTGTGTGACCTAACAATAGGTATCAGAGCTACTCTGTTAACACACATACAGTTAAAGATCCAAACACAATCATGTCGGACACAGAAACTCCAACTAAGCCTACCACAACTGAGGAACCACCAAAGACACAAATTCAGAGTCGGTATGAGACCATCAGAGTCCCCATACTGAGACCATCTGAATATCCCATATGGAAGGTAAGGATGACCATGTTCCTGGAAGCAACAGATCCAGAATACCTTGATAGAATCAAGGAAGGCCCTCACAAACCAACCAAGCTCGCTGTTGCAGTTGCAGGTGAAGCAGCAAAGATCGTACCAATGGAGAAGAGTGATTATACTGCTGAAGATATAGCATCAATTGCTAAGGATGCTAAGGTACGACACTTATTGCATAGTGCCATTGATAATGTAATGTCAAACAGGGTAATCAACTGCAATACTGCTAAGGAGATATGGGATGCTCTGGAAATAAGGTGTCAGGGAACTGACACAATTAAGAAGAACAGGAAGACAATACTCACTCAAGAGTATGAACACTTTGACTCAAAGGCTAATGAGTCATTGAATGATTTATATGATAGATTTGTCAAACTTTTGAATGATTTGTCATTGGTTGATAAAGAGTATGATCTTGAAGATTCAAACCTTAAGTTCCTGTTAGCTCTTCCTGAATGCTGGGATTTGAAGGCAACGACAATAAGAGACAACTACAATCTTGATGAAACAACTCTTGACGAAATCTATGGAATGCTCAAGACTCATGAGCTGGAGATGGAACAAAGAAGCAAGAGGAAAGGAGGAAAGTCAAGGACAGTTGCTCTTAAGGCTGAAGAACAATTCCCCAAAGCAGCTTCCTCAAATAAAGACAAGGGTAAAGCTCTTTTCATAAAGTCTGATACTAAGTCATCAAGTTCTGAGAGTAATGATGACTCAGATTCTGAAAGCTTGCCTGAGACTGATGCTGATGAGGAGATGATGAAGCTGTGTGCTCTTATGGTGAAAGGAATCACAAAGATTGCATACAGGAAGTTCAGGAAGGGAAAGAAGTTTTCCAGGAAAGGCATAAGTTCTGATAAGAAGAATTTCAGAAGATCTGAAGGCAGAGGAGGAAAGTCTGACAGAGGAGATTACACCAATGTTAAATGCTATAACTGTGGTGAGAAAGGCCACATATCTCCTGACTGCAAGAAGGTAAAGGGTGACAAAGGCAAGGCTCTTGTCACAAAGCAGAAAAGCTGGACAGACACCTCAGACTTTGAAAGTGAGGAGAACTATGCATTGATGGCAAATGCTGATAAAGAAAGTGATGAGAGCAGTTCTGAAGCTGCTGAAATAAAGGTACCTCAGACTACTTATGCTTTTCATACTGATGATATTAATGAGTTGAGAAGATATCTTAAAACCATGTTTGTTAGCTATAGAGATCAAACTTTAACATGTGAAAGATTAACTTCTGAAAATCTTGCATTTAAGAAAAGGAATGATTTCTTAGAAAAAGAGTTAGTCATGTTCCATCAAACTCAGAAGGATAGAGCTGATGCTTTTTATGTTAGGAATGAAGTGCTAAAATTAAATGAATCTCTAAAAACTGAGTTAGAAAAGGAAAGAGAGATTATCAAGACTTGGACTAACTCTGGCAAAACAACTCAAAATTTGCTAATTAGTGGAAACTGGAAAGAGGGCTTAGGTTATGGAGAAGATAAGAAAGATAAAGGAACTGAAAAAATTAAGTCTGTTGATAAGCAAAAGCCAAAGTTAAAACCTGTTAAGTTTGTAACTGTAAAGTCTGAAAATGAAAAATCAAAAGTTACAAAGGAATCAACTTCTGACAAACTAAAACAGGAAAAGACAGCTGAAGTGAACATAGGCTTAATGACGAAGAAGCAGCTTAAACATAAGCTGAAAGATGTTAAGAATGCAAACAAGGTAAAATCACCTAGGAAAAATAGGAATGGAAAGGAAGGTGTGAATAAAAGCAATGATTATAAACCTGTTCCTGATGCTCCTAGGAAAACATGTCATAACTGTGGAAGTTCAAACCATCTGGCTTCTTTTTACAGGAAGAATAAGAATATTAACTCCTTACCTTCAAAATCAGGAGTTAAGAGTCAGTCTGTTAGATACAAACCACAAAATCCTTGTTTTCATTGTGGTAGTTTATGGCATTCCATTTATACTTGTAAGGAATATCATAGTTTGTACTATGATTATTATCAAATAAAACCTTCTTTGAAGAAAGTTTCCATTGTTCCTTCTAGTGTAAATTCTGATTCAAAGGCTGATAGTGTAAGTTCTGATAAGAAAAATGTTAACATAAACTCTGATGCTAAATCCGCTGCAAATGTTAACAAACTTAATAAGGCCAAAGGATCCAAGCAAGTCTGGGTCCTTAAAACTAATAATTAGTGGTCTTTGTGATTGCAGGGCAACAGGAAAAATATTCTAGTTCTGGACAGTGGATGTTCAGGACATATGACTGGAAATAAGGCCCTGCTATCAGACTTTGTGGAGAAAGCTGGCCCAAGTGTTTCTTATGGAGATGGCAACATTGGAAAAACATTGGGATATGGCAATATCAATCTTGGAAATGTCATAATTAAACAAGTAGCTCTGGTCTCAGGACTTAAACACAACCTACTGAGTATAAGTCAAATATGTGACAGAGGTTATCATGTTGATTTCTTTGAAGAACACTGTGAAATTGTGAGTAAATCTAAAGGCAAAGTTGTTCTGAAAGGATACAGGCGTGGTAACATTTATGAAGCTAAGCCTTCAACAAGTACTGATGGTTCTGCAATCTGTCTGATGAGTAGAGCATCAATTGAAGAAAGCTGGAATTGGCATAAGAAACTCTCTCATTTAAATTTCAACAATATAAATGAACTGGTCAAGAAAGATCTTGTGAGAGGATTGCCAAACACAGTATTTGCTCCTGATGGTCTTTGTGATTCATATCAGAAAGCCAAACAAAGAAAATCTTCATTCAAGAGCAAGACTGAATCATCAATTCTTGAGTCTTATCATCTAATACATGTTGATCTATTTGGTCCAGTAAATGTCATGTCAATTGCAAAGAAGAAGTATGCGTTGGTCATAGTGGATGAGTTCACCAGATACACATGGGTATATTTCTTGCATACAAAAAGTGAAACTGCATCAACCTTGATTGATCATATCAAACATCTGGATAAAATGGTCAAAGATTCTGTGAAAGTTTTAAGGAGTGATAATGGCACTGAGTTCAAGAATTTGATAATGGAAGAGTTCTGCAAAAACCATGGAATAAAGCAGGAATTTTCTGCTCCTGGAACTCCACAGCAAAATGGAGTTGTTGAAAGGAAGAATAGAACTCTCATTGAAGCTGCACGTACAATGCTTGAAGAAGCAAAGCTTCCAACCTATTTCTGGGCTGAAGCTGTGCAGACTGCTTGTTTTACTCAAAATGCAACACTCATTAACAAGCATGGAAAAACACCATATGAGATGGTGAAGAAAAAGAAGCCAAATCTGAAATATTTTCATGTATTTGGATGCAAGTGTTTTGTTCTCAAGACTCATCCTGAACAGCTATCAAAGTTTGATCTAAAAGCTGATGAAGGAATCTTTGTTGGATATCCATTTTCCACAAAAGCCTTCAGAGTCTATAATTTGAGAACAAAAGTGGTCATGGAATCTATCAATGTCTCTTTTGATGACAAGAAGATTACTGGTCTTGAAGATTTCATTGACCATGATCAGCTGAGATTTGAAAATGAAGACTCAAATTCTGATACTGAAAATCCTGACAGTCTAAGTCCTGATACTGTAAACTATGATGGATTAAACTCTGATGTTATTGAAACTGTGGTGACTACGTCAAAGAAAGATGCACCTATACAGGGGGAGCATACTCAAGATCCTACCACATCTCAAGAAACATCAGAACATGCATCTGGCTCTTCAAGTTCTGATTCGTCAAGTTCTGATAAGCCAAGTTCTGATAGTACTGAAAATCTAAATACTGAAGAATCCAACTCAGAGAGCATAGTTTCAGGGGGAGCATCAGAAAATAAAAATGAAGATAGCATGGATCATGGGGGAGCATCCAGTTATAGAGAAAACCTTCCATCTGCAAGGAAGTGGACAAAATCACATACACCTGATTTGATAATTGGAAATCCTGATGCAGGTGTCAGAACTAGAACAGGTACTTCAAATGAATGTCTTTACAATTCTTTTCTCTCTCAGACTGAGCCAAAGAAAGTGGAAGAAGCTCTTCAAGATGCTGATTGGGTGCAAGCAATGCAGGAAGAGTTGAATGAATTTGAAAGAAACAAAGTCTGGACCCTAGTACCAAGACCAAAGAATAGATCTGTTGTTGGTACAAAGTGGGTATTCAGAAACAAAACTGACAGTGATGGCATAATTACAAGGAATAAGGCAAGGCTGGTTGCAAAAGGATATTCTCAACAGGAGGGAATTGATTATGATGAAACATTTGCACCAGTTGCTAGGTTAGAAGCCATAAGGATATTTTTGGCTTATGCTGCTCATAAAAAGTTTACTGTCTTTCAAATGGATGTGAAAAGTGCTTTTCTCAATGGAGAATTGGAGGAAGAGGTATATGTTGAACAACCTCCAGGTTTTGTAGATACCAAACATCCAGATTATGTCTACAGGCTTGATAAAGCACTTTATGGACTTAAGCAAGCTCCTAGAGCATGGTATGAGACTTTAGCTCAGTTTCTTCTGAAAAGTGGATTCAACAAAGGGACAATAGACAAAACAATGTTCTACCTCAACCATGGAAAGGACTTACTTCTGGTCCAGATTTATGTTGATGATATCATTTTTGGATCTACAAATGACAAACTTTGCAAGAAGTTTTCCAAACTAATGCAGTCAAGATATCAGATGAGTATGATGGGGGAACTTAGCTATTTTATGGGCCTTCAAGTCAAGCAGAATGAGGAAGGCACTTTTATTTGTCAAACCAAGTACACTAGAAACTTGCTGAAGAAATTTGGAATGCAAGATTGTTCAAGTGCATCCACTCCAATGGCCACTGCTACAAAACTGGATAAGGATACCGGTAAATCAGTAGATATTACTGACTACAGAGGTATGATTGGCTCTCTACTCTATCTAACTGCTAGTAGACCTGATATCATGTATGCTACCTGTCTTTGTGCAAGATTTCAAGCAGATCCAAGAGAACCTCACTTAACAGCTGTAAAAAGAATCTTTAAGTATCTTAAAGGAATAGCTGCTCTGGGATTATGGTATCCTAGAGAATCAGATTTTAAACTAATAGGTTACTCAGATGCAGATTTTGCAGGGTGCAAAATTGACAGGAAAAGCACAAGTGGAAGCTGCCAATTTCTTGGAGGCAGATTGGTTTCTTGGTACAGCAAGAAACAAAAGTCAATTTCCACATCAACTGTAGAAGCAGAGTATATTGCTGCAGGAAGCTGTTGTGCACAGATTCTTTGGATGAAGAATCAGTTACTGGATTATGGGTTAACATATTTCAAAATCCCTATTTACTGTGATAATCAAAGTACTATTGCTATGACAGGTAATCCAGTTCAACACTCTATGACAAAGCACATCAGCATCAGGTACCACTTCATCAGGGAACATGTGGATGAAGGTACAGTGGAATTGCATTTTGTTCCCATAGATCAACAACTGGCAGATATCTTCACAAAACCACTGTGTGAAGCTACTTTTACAAGATTGGTAAATGAACTTGGAATGGTTTCAGGTTCTTTCTCTAAATCTGCTTAGACTTGTTCTGTGTTATCAGACTTTATGCTCAGTATTTACAGAATTAATCTCATTGTATATTCTGTGCTTAATTGATAAATGTCTTTAAGTACTGACTGTTGTCTGATATATGTTTCTAAACTCTGATAAGTGATATGTCTGTTCTAGTACCTATTCAATCCTATGAGGATAACTGTGCTAGATACTGACCTAGTAGTCTTCAATAAACAAATGATTCCATGTAAGAAGTAATTATTTCAGTGGAAATCTTATGACACTAGCAAATTCTGATAATTGAGCTTAGTTAAGTTTACTTTGTATATCTTATTACTAAGTCACAAATTAGAATAATGCTACTCATCTGTTAAGTTCTGATACTAGTAAAACTGCTGAATGTACTAAGTGCTGATAAACCTCACTTATCAAAAGAAAAAGCAAAAAGATCAAAGAATAAAATCAGGTACTCCTTTGAGATCTAGAGTAAAAATGTGGAAGGGACGACCCAAGTGCATTGCTGGTATTAAGTAAATATGCATTAGAAAAGCAAAATATTTTCTTGGTGACTTTTCACACTCTATGATTACTGGAGAAATACTCTGATAATAGCATAAATTCTGATAAACAGTCGTGACTCACTTACACTGAGAAGCCACTGTAAAATAGAATTGCAAAAGATGCATAAAATTAGCACAAAACAGTTGAGGTGGACTCAAGCATAAACTCATTCATCAGTAGGTTTCAGGACAATGACAGCTCCTTAGCAAAATTTTAATTATGCCTTATTTCTAAGATGTACTGAAGTGAATCAGACTTTACTCTTTGTCTGTTATTTAGCTTAATGCATACACTAATCACTCCATCTGAATGATGAAAATTTCTGTGGTGGTTTATGTTATTTTAGATAAACAGTCATTGTGTCACATTGCACTAATTCTGAGGACAAGTTCTAGTTACATGTTCTAATGATTAAGTTCTGAAGTCTATAACTCAGAACTTGTATGAGTATTTACTAAGATGGGCATTCCTTTTTCGAGTTAAGAAATTATGTTCTGATGACTGTTAAGTTCTGATATAAGTCTAAGTTCTGATATTACAGTCTAATGTTTTACTTGACTTATCTGTGAATAAAATTTAATAACAGTCTCAGTTAATAATTGAATATGTTGAAGTGGAAGATTAATAGTCACTATGATTAGGATTAATGGTATTCGTACTTGAACAGTCCACTGTTTCTTGTGTCTTGTGCGGTCTAAACCATGATTCCTCTTTCCAATGAATGTTATTCTTTTTCAAAGTCTAGAGAGACGAGGTAGAATTAATTCTACCTGTCAGCATTCAATTTCTTTGCGTCTCCTGGCATTCTCTTGTCTATATAAGCAACCACTTCACATCAGTCTTTCCATCACATTCTTCTCACACACTTATCCTCCTTTTCTTTCAAAAACACAATGGTCAGATACAACATGTTTTTGAACTACCAAACCTTCAATATGGAGCTAAGTTGTGCCGAGTGGCAGCAGGAATGGCATGTCACAGTCATTCCTGAGGAGATATGGGACTCTGTCCCACAGGAGGTACTGACACGCCTCCTGTTCTTCTATATGGACTACCATCGCCATCTGGAGCGATTGGAGGAGGAAAGGCTGGAAGCTCTCCGCCAACAAGAGCAAATCATCAGACTCTCCATTCTGTTTGTCGAGAGTAGGAAGAAGAAGATGACTTAATCTCGTCTTCTTCCTGTTTTTCTTTATCATCAGCTTTGTCAGGCTTCTTAGCTAGGACTAAGGCTGTTGATGTTAGGATTAGAAGCTTAGGGAAAATCTTGTATAAGTATTGATGTAATTTCCATTTCATAAATGTATTGTCTTATTAA